>NC_137015.1:8211544-8306544 GCF_032717465.1 Coenobita brevimanus
TACCTGTGTGTTTCATTATCTAAACGTGTTTCAATGTATAACCCTGTGTCTCTGCCTACCTCAATTGTTTCCTTGCATTCTGTGTTACTCTGCAAACTAAGCCGGGCAATCTCTCTCTCTCTCTCTCTCTCTCTCTCTCTCTCTCTCTCTCTCTCTCAATTATCTTGGCTTAATCACTGTGTCTACTGCTTTCATCACCGCCACCACCACATCATCACCACCACCACCATTACTACTACTCCTACTATTACAACTACGACTATTCTCTCTCTCTCTCTCTCTCTCTCTCTCTCTCTCTCTCTCTCCGTAATGTCCAGCCCGGTGCCCTCCCTCCCATCTAAATTGCATGCCCGCCTACCTGACACCGACCATCCACTACCCCTAACCCCTTGCACGACTAGATCTCTCTCTCTCTCTCTCTCTTATGCTGAATAAAATCGTCTGCAAGCGGCAATACTATAAAAAAAATAATTCTCCTTGTACTGCTCGAATTCTCCCTTACGCTGAATAAATTCGTCTGGCTGAGACAAGAATAAAAATATGATTAACCCTCCCGCCGTATCAGAATATTATTCTCTCCTGAACTGAGTGAAATCGTCTGACGGTGGCAGGCGTAAAGATACCATTATTACCTTTGCCAACGAAGGTGGAAGAGGTTATGTTTTCACCTGTGTTTGTCTGTTTGTTTGTCCAGATGATATTTCCAAAAGCTCTCAATGAATTTCAATGAAACTTTGTACAACTTTGGGCCATAGGCAAAGAAAGAATTGATTAAATTTTCGGCCGGAGCCGGAGCCGGAGTCGGAGTATCCCGCACAATACCTCCAAAAGTACTCAAATGATTATCAATAAAAGTTTGTGGAAGAGTGGGCCACGGGTCAAAGAATTATTGATTAAATTTTGCGGCGGATCTGGATCCTTTGTATTCCACACAACATTTCCACGGATCCGGATCCTTTTTAATGGCAATGGCACTGGCAGAGGTAGCGCTCTGAGAGCTTTCTGGTTGAAAAAGTAGCTGAATCAAATCGTCTGACAGTGGTATGAACAGTAAATTATTGTCATTACTGAGAGGATTAACCATTAATTTTACACTTCACACTTCAATCCCTCCACTCCCTGAACTTTCCCCAAACTTACGTAAAATCGTCTGGCTGCAGCGATAATAGTGATGATGATGATGATGATGATGATAATAATAATAATAATAATGATAATAATAACAGTAATAGTAATAACAACAATAATAATGATCTATCTATCTATCTATTGCCAGACGCCATAATCCTGTAAGGGGTGGCCATTGGACTTTGAGTTAGTTGTTTTACGGGGAGAGGCACTAACCCTCCACCAACCCACTTGTTGACATGTAGGGAGCACGTATGGTTTGGTTATATGGTTACCACCCAGCGTTGTAAATGGTTTCTTGGCTTACAGGAAACCATTTGGCTTGTCACTCAACGTAAAGCCACCAGTAAAGGAAAGAAAAGCAATAAGAAGTGCTTTTCTTTCTTTTACAGGTGGCTTTACATTGAGTGACAAGCCAAATGGTTTCCTGTAAGCCAAGAAACCATTTACAACGCTGGGTGGTAACCATATAACCAAACCATACGTGCTCCTAATACCAAAACAATAATAATAATAATAATAATAATAATAATACACAGGTGTTATTACCCAAGGGGCCAACCATCGTACCCATCTGACACTAATCCACCATGGAATCGGATTTTATAACTCCATCCTTACTCAACGTAAGCCTTTCTATACTCAGAAGCCTCAGTCCCGGTATGGGTGACTAGACGATAAGCTACTGATGAACGCTTTTATTTTTATTTATTTATTTTTTAATCTTTCCTATGAATTTCCATGACAGTTTTTCTATGCAGCATGGTAGTCCTTCTCACTTCTTCCTGCCGACTACACCTGAAGGGTTTGGTGGGTAAGGGAGGCCTTCCTGTTTTACTATCCTTATCTTCACCTCATAGATTCAGATATCAAAGTCATGGTCTTCTCTAACAAACAGCTTCACAAGGAACATTAGGGCTGTTGCTGTTTGCTGTCCTTTGTACAAACGAATCGCCTCTACGTCACTCCGTCCTCCGCCATCAGACTGTGCTCACCCCAGCCCACACCCACTTCTCTCATATAAATCTCCATCCCATCCCTCTATCGCAGCTGTAAGTGAATGGAGATATCAATGGCTGGAGGGGATCGATTTTGCTGGTTATTTTCTTCTTTGATTTTTGTCCCGAAATATATTAGAGAGCCTCCCTTTGTGTCTCTCCATAAATAAGAAATTGGGTGTGGGTGACAGAGGTGATGAATACTCTCAGGAGGGGAAAGAAAATAGGAAAAGCAGAGGGAGGTGGGGGGAAGGAAGGAACAGTGGGGGAGAAAGAGAGAGGGAGTATGGGAGGGGAGAGGAGGGGAGGAAGAGCAAGGGGAGAGAGCGAGGGCACGGGAGAAGCAGAGATGTAAAAGGAAGAGGGGAGTGATGAAGGTACGTATGAAGGCGAGAGAGCCAAGGGAGATGGAAAGAGAGGATGAAATGGCTAAGTAAGAGAGAGACAGACAGACAGAAAGGAGGGGGGGGGAGGGTTGGAGAGGGAGGAGAAGAAATGGGAGAACATAAGAGGCCGGAAAGGAAAGAGAGGGGATGAGAGGAAAATAGGAAGGAAAAGATGAATACAGAAACTGAGAGAACAGGGAGAGGAGGAGGAAAAGGAGGAGGGAGGAAGAGCAGAGAGAGGGTGGTGAAGCGGTGCCAGAGGGAGGGGGTATGTGGTGGTGTGAGGTAGGGCGGTGAATATTGAATGGAATCAAGTGAATTACTGACCACGCTACCGCAATAACACAGGCCTGCACACACACACACCCTCCAGATTTCGATGCAGGGGAGTTAAGTCAGAGGAAGATAAAGAGGTAATAGGGTTGGCTGATAACATACCCCCAAAGTAGGATGCAGGAATTTTTAATGATTCCTCCTATCGCCAAATGATTTTTTTCCTTTAAGAGCGACAATGTCTATCTAACTATAATTATCTGTCTACCTATCTATTCTCTCTCTCTCTCTCTCTCTCTCTCTCTCTCTCTCTCTCTCATAAATACAGTATGCGTGCAGATATTCCTATGTATTCACAAAAAAACATGGAAACTGCATAACCAATCCTGCGATATGCAAGCCGGCTTGATAGAAGTACAAAACAACATTACTGCGCCATAGCATAGGCTAGTAACCGATATAAAAGCCATTTGAGCAATGTGGGCATTATGTACATGGGTGGTATTCCACGATTGAGTAACTGAGTAACAGCAGTAGCAGTAGTAGTAGTAATCTATTCTATATTACAATGATCCGATTTCTGTATGTGTGTTGGTTTGTTACCGTAACACAACAAAAACGGCGTCTATCTATCTATCTATCTATAGCCCGACGCCCTAATCCCGCAAAGGGTGGCCGCAGACAAAACGCCTCCAGGTCACTCTGTCACCCACCATTTGACTCCCCTCCCCCCAACTCACCCCCCCCTCCCTCATATACCTCTCAACTCCATCCCTCCACCTCATCCTCGGTCTACCTCTCCCTCTCCCTCCCTCCACCTCACCTACATACACCCTCTTAGTCAGTCTTTCATTCTCCATCCTCTCCACATGTCCAAACCACCTCAGTGTATTTCTCCTAATCTTTTCAACCACATCCACATCTACCCCACAACGTTCCTTCACTTCTTCATTCGTCAACCTGTCCCTCCACGTCACTCCACATGCTCCTCTCAAGTAACTCATTTCCACTGCTCTCACTCTTGACTTGTTCCCTTCTTGCAAGGTCCACGCCTCGCTTCCATACGTCAGGGTAGGGATCACAATACCATCATGCAGTGACTTCTTAACTTCCATACTCACCTCCCTATTTCTCATCACTGCTTTCAGTGTACCAACAACCTTCCTTCCCTGCTGTACCCTTTCATTTACTTCATCCCCCAAAGTTCCATCCTTACTCATCACACTACCCAAGTATGTACCGCAAATTCTTGTTAAAGCAAGATACCGTTAAAATGCTCCTGAAACATAAAACAAATTTCAACCGAGCTGAGGCCGCCTTGGCCTCTCAGCGAGCAATAATAATAATAATAACAATAATAATAATAATAAAAATAAAAATAATAATAATTATTATTAATATTATTATTATTAGTAGTAGTAGTAGTAGTAGTAGTTGCTGTAGTAGCAGTTAGGGGACGGGAGCCACTCTACAATATATCAAAGTGATATCTGGCCTCCTATCCCTATATTGTATTCATTTTAAGTTTTGGAGGGGGATTACTGAAAATGATGGTGGAATATCATACTGTACAGTGGAAGACATTTTGACGGATCCAGACGAACTGTCTTAGTAAGTTTCGTTGACATCCATGGGCTCTTTCCACTATTTCTGATCGTTTAGATTTTGGAAGGGAGGCTGACACCCCCAATAATCATGGGGGGGGGGGAGGTTACGCTCCCCAAATATCGCATAACCTATGAGTCCACTGTACCAGTACACATTCTAAAATATCAAAACCATATCTGCAATTTCTCTCACTGTTTCCAATTTTTTTTTTCATTTGGTGAGGGGAGATGAACCTCCCGTAAAAAAAAAAAAAAAAAAATCATGGCAGGAAAATAATACTGTATATACTGGAATACCATTGCAGTAACCAGATGAACATAACTAGGGAAGTTTAATTCAAATCCACCTATAGCCTAGGAGGAGTTAACACACACACACACACACACACACAAAGGCTGAATGTCGCGCAGACGTATAGGGGGAGTTGCTTAAAATATCATTCTGCTTCACATAAATGATTGTGTGTGTGTGTGTGTGTGTGTGTGTGTGTGTGTGTGTGCGTGTGTGTTGTGTATACATATATATATATATATATATATATATATATATATATATATATATATATATATATATATATATATATATATATATATATATATATGTGTGTGTGTGTGTGTGTGTGTGTGTGTGTGTGTGTGTGTGTGTATATATATATATATATATGCCATCTTCATATGGTCTTAATTAGGACAGAACCATCAACATGAAGGACTTGAACAAAATCTCCATTAATCCTTCCAGAGCGACGACGTCTTTCTGTACTTGTTCTAGTATCCAACGGATAATTTTAAGCACCTTACGAATATGGCTACATGAAATGTCACAGCAAAAACAGCCGAGACGAGAGTGAAGCCTGTGATATACGTTGAAAGAAGGTATTTTTCATATTTGATGTATGATGTGTTGCTAAGAAGTGAACAGGATCACTGCTGGTAGGTGCAGTTTTGTGATGTCTGTGAGCGACGAGGTTGGAAAGTATATGGAGAAAATAAGAAATGGGAGGCTGCTGAATGAGGTGACTTACAGTGTGCTATGTTGGTGAATGAAGAGAGACTGGAAGTGGTGTAAGAATTTAACTATCTAGGTTCAGTGAGACAAGAGATGTAAATGTGTGAAAGAAACGGACAGTCAAGTGGATCTCGGAAGTAAGGTGGCTGGTGTTCATAGGCCTTCATACGAAGAAGAGGTCAGAGTAGAGGAGATGTAAAAAGACTACGTGATGGTGTATTTGTGCACGAATTAACGTACGGGTGCGAGATTTTGTAACAGTACGAGCATCTGAAGTCAAACATGAAAGCAGCAGAAATGAAACTAATGTAAGTGAATTATGTAGGTCGAATAATTAAGGCAATGTCGAAATTCGTAACTGATGTGATGTAAAGAAGTCTGTTGATCTATGTACAGAAGAGAGCACAGGTACGTTTAGATAGTGTGGTCATACAGAGAGATGGGATGCGAGCAGGGTGGAGCAAAGGGCATATATGTATGGGTGAGTCTGACGAAATAGGTGAAAAAAACTAAGAAGATGGTGGATGGATAATGTTAAGGAATGCCGGTATATAAGTAAGAGGCATGTCACAAAACGCGACATGTGTTGAAGGAGAGGATGGAGGGATGAAGTATGTTTGGAACTGCACATGACAAGGTTGCACCCCCTTTTTAACTTAGTTGTCGAAGGAATGACTCTACCCGGATGAGTGGACAGGCCGGCCTATGAGACAGAATGGAGAATTCTGAAGGCTTTAATGAAGAATGATGGGATGTGTGACCCGTATTACAGGCCTCTGATAACTTTTCGGCTTTCTGTTTTCCTGTTCCTGTTTCTGTAAACCTTCCACTACATGTATTTGTGGGAAAGAGGATGAATGGATGGAAGAGTGTGTGGGTGGACGGATGGTTGAATAGACTGGTGGATGGATGGATGGTTGGCGACTGAGTTAAACATTTCCGTAGACGGGACTGAGATCACAGGGAAATTACGGACTGCAATACAGTTAATGGACATCAAAGGAAATAAATTACTTAACCTGGGGGCACCACGGCGCCTGTCTGCTACGGATACTGCTGATCTCTTCCGTGCCGAGCGGATATGGTGGATGTGATGGGGAAACAAGAGAGAAGACCAACACCGGTTCACATTAAACGTGTAATGTGGTATGATAGATGGATTAGTGAAGCGTGGTGTGGTGTGACAGAGGGACTGATGTGGTGTGATAGATGGCTTGGCGTGGTGTGATAGAGGGACTGGAGCTAATTCCTTCACTGCTTTGACGTCTTTTCCATTATTATCTTGCCATCTCCAGACGATTTTAGTCATGGAGAGACTTTTCGAATCAGAGGGGTTGGATAAAGCCCTCATTAATCTCCTCACTCCTTTAACACTCTCCTAAGCTGAATAAAATCGACTAATGGCAGCAAGAATGACAAACAACGTACTCGGGGGATGAAATGGTCAACCTTATCACTACGATGGCGCAATTTTTTCTAGCTATCTCGTAATAATACTCATTTTTTGGCGACGTATCAAACGAGAGAGATAATTTATAGCCTTCATTATACTCTGATTATTTTTTTTTCCTGACGGAACTGGGCCACTCTCACTAATTAAATACCAAGTCGTGGATACATAAAATCTGATGAGCCTTGGTTACTTATCAAATTTGTTCTCCAGTCTGACTACACTTGGTCATCAGCTAAGTGAAAACGAGTTACTGGCATTGGTCAGGGGAAAGAAATTGACCGTAACGCCTTTAATAAATGCACCTGTTCAATGTCAGAAAATTAAGGTGTAAAAAGGAAGGTAGTAGTTTAATTTTGCGTGGATATACGTGGGTTGTTTTAACGCGTGTCCATCCCGCCTGTCTCAATATACAGCTGGCCGAGTGCTTTGCGTCAATGATTGCCTGCAGGCCCTCCTATCAATATGCAGCAGACCTGGTACATACTTGCAGTGATCTGACTGATGGCGGGTAATTTACAACTTTTACTTACCTAGTTAGTTATTAAGGTAGGTAGGTAGAGATGGATACATGGACAGACAAAAATGAACTGATACGTAGCGTATAGAACGATTGAGGTACGGTTATAGACTGACAGACACAAATAATGACAGACAGATAGACAAACAACGACAAACAGATAGATATATAAACAGACAGACATATGGAGATAGACACGCAGAGGCTATATATATATATATATATATAGATAGATAGATAGATATATAAATATAGTTATATATAGATATATATAGATATATATATATATATATATATATATAAAGAGAGAGAGAGAGAGAGAGAGGGGGGGGGGATGAAAAGAGAAATACAGAAAGCTACCCCGTTGCGCTAAGTCACACATTGCTCTCCCGCCCACCTATCAATATTCAGTAGCTGTGACACACCCTTGCATTTATCGGCCTGCAGTGTGGTCATTTTTAGAACCTTCAATGCTACAGATCGTCTGATGGGAGAACAACAACGGCGATCATAGGGAAGATGTTAGTCCCTTTATTGCTGCTACCTTAAGACGATTTTATTCAGCTCTGTATTAAACCCTTGTAGTGAAGGGGCAAATGAAGGCTATACCTAACCTCTTCAATACAAATCATAACAGAAAGCATGATGGATAGATAGACAGATAGATAGACAGCACCAGACAAGGTGTGGGAACGGGATATTAGCTTGCAACTCTTGAAGTGAAGGAATGTTGATCGTGCAAAAAGTCTCTCTAGAGCTGAATAAAATCGTCTGTATATAGCAAAAATGCAATGGAAAATGGCGTCAGATCGGACGGGTTAATGGGGGAAGGTTTCTAACCCCTTCAGTGCGAGACCATCGATAAGCTGAACGAAATCGTCTAATGGCAGGCTAACTTAAAAAAAAAAAAAAATCGTCGTACAGGGATTGAGCTCCGTAAAACCTCCTCCTAGGCAACTTATTTTGCTCATTACACTTTATTATCGACTTCTGTGTTGCTTTAATCATTCTAATATCGCCTTACTCTGCATAAGTAAGGTACCAAATGCTATTAACTAGCCGGATTCAAAAATAAATCGCTGAGGAAGAGGTGCTGGGGAGCCTCCTTACTGAATAAAAATACAAGCCAAAAACTCAGACTACCTGCAACCCAGCCATGAACATGAATAAGTCTTTTAAACGCAGTGTGCTCAGACATCTCGAAATGAAGCGATCTTGAACTTGGCTTTCTAGTATCTTGTTTTATTTTTATTGGTGGGAACAATTTGTGGACTTCTAGCCTTTTCTTTCTTGCATAAAAAAAAGTAGCTTAATGACCCAGCCGCATTTATTTGCCTGCAGTGTTTTGATTACAGGAGCGTGGTGGTGGAGTGGACAGAGTGCCCTGGTTCGAGCAATAATCTAGTCTTGTGTACAGACTCCATCCCAAGAGAAGTGTGTTTACATTTACCGATTTAAACTATGCCACGAGGAGAACGACACTGGTCATCTACCCTTACACACCAAAAAAAAAAAAAAAAAAAAAAAAAAAAAAAAAAAAAATTGATAAGATGCAGGGATGGGGAAAAAAAAAAAAGTACAGAACCAAGAGATAATAAGGGCACAGAAACAAGAGTATCTGGTATGCGATGAGACTCAGAATTCTACACCTATTACTACATTCCACACTATACTCGCAAAACTTGTGTAGCTGGTGGAGTATAGTAATGGATATAGAGCTCTGAATCTCCTCCCAGCCCAAATGCTGTTTCCGTCTCTCTCTCTCTCTCTCTCTCTCTGCTGCAGCATTCCATCCCAACATGTTAACAATAACTTTAATACAAAACATCACTGGAACCATCAATTTTCAGCGAATCATTCACCCACATGCATTAAGCTGATTGCAGCGTGTTAATTGAGAATAAAATCTTCCTGCACAAACACCTGATTCACTGTTTACGAAGCTAATAATCCTGTCTGTTGTCATCCGTATTATTTTCATGCAAACGCCAGACGATTTTATTCAGCTTCCGGATGAACCTTTCTAATGAAGGGACTAGAACTGATCACTAACCGTATCAGGCCTCTTTTTAAATCCTGTTTTTCCTTTTGGTTTATTATTATTATTATTATTATTATTATTATTAATCCATCCATCCATCATCCAATCCTACATCGCCCCATGAGGAGCGTAGGAGCCCGGGGCTAGGCAGTTGGTCCCGACATTTAAGATGAGAGTGACCACCCTCACTCATCCCTGAGTGGCATTACATGAGCAATCAACCCCAACAACCCCTTGGATATAAACCTTCACTGGCTCAATCCGATTGGAGCCCAATAATTACCCACTAAACCACCAGGCGCCAAAATTTGGTTGTATGGTTACCACCCAGCGTAGTCAATGGTTTCCTGGTGCACAGGAAACCATTTGGCTTGTCACTCAGTGTAGAGTCACCCACAGGCTGAAGGAAGTGGAAAGAATGAAGGAAAGATAGACAGAAGAGGAAGTGGAAAGTCACCCGTAGGCAGAAGGACAAGGAAAGAATGAAGGAAAGACAGAAGAGAATGGAAGGAAAGAAAGATGGAGAGGAAAGGGCAGACACCCGAGAGCAGCACTACATCGAGTGAGTGGATGGTGAGCGCCCACACCTACCACAACACACAAACACACACACACAAAATATATATATATATATATATATATATATATATATATATATATATATATATATATATATATATATATATATATATATATGTATATATATATATATATGTATATATATATATATATATATATATATATATATATATATATATATATATATATATATATATATACACACACACCGGTATTTACTGTACACCACACACTCGGCTGTCTCTGTACACTGCCTTTCCTCGTCCCCTCTCCTTCTCTCTCCACCTCTCTCTCTCTCTCTCTCTCTCTCTCTAACTCTAACTCAACCACACCAACCAACCAACCGCCAGCAGTAGTCTGAATAAACAAAGCAACAATGATACCACAGGCGTAACCACCGAATTCATCCACCTCATGCACATGCAAACACCTTTCAAAATCGCAAATGTAATACTCACTAGAAATTCACTCGGAAATTCATAAAGGCAACAGAACTACCGCCACACGAGAGAGAGTAAGGCCAATATTTTGTGTATGGAGCGGATCCCTGCGGGCTGCAATATGAGAGTTTTCGGCAAATCCAATAATACGGCACAGGCGCGCTACGGGTACGGTCCCCGGAAAAAATTTAGTCCAACCCTCACCGCGAACAAAAAGGAATAAATAAAAACATAGGGCTGAGATAAAAGTGCTTGGGTGTGGGCGGGTAGGTGGGTGGATGTGGTGGTATTTACGTGGACAGTGGGGTACAGACTAAGGGTGCGTTGCCACGGTTTTGAAAAGATGACTGACGTTGTAGTGATAGACAGCATGTGTGTGTCGTGGCTCTATTCAAGAAATATATAAATAGACGCAGCAAACAGCAGGGTACGGTAGTGTGATGACTCAGTGAATTAACTCTCCCGTTAAACACAGCCAGTCAGCGGTGTGAGCCATGTCCCTCGCCAACAACGGGCCCTTATTTTGTACTTTGGGACGTGTTTTTCATCGGTTTTGGAGATTCCTGAACACCTCTTCCTCGGCGATTTATTTTGCACATCACACTTTCATATTCCTCTTGTACGCTGCACAGTGAGTCAGTATTAAACAGATATAAATAACATACAAGAGAAGGCATGGTGTACGATGGAAAATATATCGCTAAGGATTAGGCACAACAAAGTCTCCCATGGCAAAGTGAACAGCCAACGACCATTAAGCCTGCGAGGGGAGCAAAGTAAACATTTCGCAACAAAAGTGCTGGTAGTCCAAATAAAAGAAAAAAAGACGAAGGAAAAAAAAACTGGACTCGATAAGGGTAACATGCATTTCCATTTCCCTTAGTGCAAGGGTTCGAGACTTAGCTACAGCAGTTCAGAATAATCAGCAGTAAGTGACCTCTTGTGAACTCAATCGATACACACAGCACTTGACCTTCACTACGACTGGCACTTTCGACCACTAAACCACCAGGATTCAAATATTAAAAGATAACCCTCCTTATGATGGTCATTTGTATTTCCATTGTTTAAAATCTATCTCTATCTACCTATTTCCAGCCGCCATAATCCACATATTCTAATTTTAAAAGCATTTTCATTATAGGTCTTAATGCTGTAGACCTGGGCTCGGTATTTTAGTACTCATGCGTGTTACCTTGTCTTTCGTCCACCAAGATACTAATACCCAGTGTGTCTGTTGTGATAAGCCAGGGTTATCTTTTTCATGACATGCGTGGTGGTATTAGCGGAGATGTTTTTATGATAATATAGTTGGTAGCAGGAATAAAATAAACATCCTCGCAGTGGACACTGTGGCCAAATCGGTAGAGTGGTGGCCTGCAGTCTTAATGGACCCAGATACGAATCCCGGTTGGGGCAGGGAGCAGTTTAAGAATAAGAATTTCATTAATGCAGACTTAACTGATCTACCAGAAGACCCTCCAACATGTAATAATACCTCCAATAATACCAATACACCAGTCCTATATGAGACTAGCATGTATTCAATATGGGCAGTAGGTGCTGGCGTCGAAAAGGTGTACCGTGGGTACAAGGACTACTTGGTTTTGGGAACAGGATGAGAAACCTATGCCCAGAGCCGGACACAAAAAAACAAGTTAATGAAATCAAACCGTCAAACTTCATCCTCCTACAGCTGAGACTGAGACCCGTGACCACTACGAATGTGTCTTGAGTGACTGGCATAACATTTCATATTTAGGATTAGTGTACAGTCGGCCATACACGAACCTAGGACAGTCTATGTGGAGGTCTAGCTATGATTTCTGACGTCCACGCATCTTTGCTACCTGGTCATTTCAACTAACATTATTTTAACACCTCTGTTCACTCATGTCAGTGCCACCAACAAATATGTGATTATGTGAATGCTGTCAATTGTACGGTACCAAGTGCTAGACCTCTTCTACACACAAATCCTGTCCCAGGTTCATATGCTGCCAACTGTACATTATTTTCTCATGCAAAATACCAGTAAGCTTGGATGGCACTGTAGCACATTTTCCTTAGCGATTAATTTTGCCAGTTTCACTTTAACAAACTATCTATATATTTATCTATAGTCAAACGTCTTAATCCGGTAAGAGGTGGCCACAAACAAATCTCCTCCACGTCACTCTGTCCTCTTCCATCAAGCTACATTCTCTTAAACTCACTCCCCCGCCCCCATCATACATCTCTCCATCCCATCATAACTCATCGCAGCTCTCCCCCTCCCACTCCACTTCACTCATTTATACTCTTCTAATCAGTCTCTCGTTTTCCATATCCTCCATATGGTTAAATATTCTATGAGTATTTTCCTCAAAACGCTTTTAAACACATTCACATCAACACCACAACGCTCCTTCATTTCCTCATCTGTCTGTTTCTCCACGTAGTTCCACAAATACTTCACAAACAACTCATTTCTATTTCAGTATGCTATAGCTTTTGTGATAATTATGGATATTTCCTGTATAAATAACAGGAGAAGTTATCAATTACTTCACTGCAATGATGTCGTTTATATTTTGTTCTTGTTATTTCTAGATTTTTTTTTTTATTCAGCTTTAAAAAGACTTTGAGCTGGACAGGTTAGACATGGCCCTCCCTACCCCGTTCACTACGAGAGAGAGAGAGAGAGAGAGAGAGAGAGAGAGTCTACAACAAAAATAAAGAAGTTACCGTGAAGAAGTTAATGGCATTTTAACTTTTTCGATCTACACACATAAATACTGTAACTCAACTGCGACGTTAATGGTATTAACGGGCCTCCTACACTGACGAGAGCACGACTTTTAGAACACAGAGAGATAGTGAAGTCTCTGTGATGTACAAAACAACGGGAGATGTGGCAGTGTGAGATGTGGTAGTGTCAGGCTGAGCTGTGGCAATAATAAGGGTGACAGTGAGTGGTGTGGTAGTGTGTATTGTGTAGTATGTTGGAGTGAAGTGGGGTATTGTTAAGTAGTAGTGTGTGCGTGTTTTGACAGTGCGATTGTGTGAGGTGTGATCATCTGAAGCGTGGTGGTGTGAGGTGTGGTAGTGCTAAGTGTGGCGGTGTAAGGTATGGTTAATCAGAAATGTGGCAAGGTGTGGTGTGGAAGTGTGAGATGTGACTGTGAGAAGTAAAGCAGTGTGGCAGTGTGAGGTGTTAGTGTGAGGTGGCAACACAAAGTATGACGGAGAATTATATAGTGTTACACTGATACACAGACCACACAGACCTAATGATCCTTACCAGGTGGTCCGACCTCATAATCAAGAAGAAAAATGCTTTCTCTCTAATTACACAGGTTCAAAACTAAGGCAGGTAAGCAAGTGTGTATAAGGAAAGGTGGGTCTCAGTTTCGTGTACTGGAGGTTCTCTTGCCAACTCTTCTTTACCATTAAACTTTTGGATACAGCACATTAACCTCTTCAATCTGAGGACGTCGTTGTGGTGTGTGTGTGTGTGTGTGTGTGTGTGTGTGTGTGTGTGTGTGTGTGTGTGTGTGTGTGTGTGTGTGTGTGTGTGTGTGTGTGTGTGTGTGTGTGTGTTTAACGAAGGCTCTATTTAGCCTACCCCTGCATTTTCAGAAGTCTATTATAAACTAAAAGAAGTAAAAAGCTAAGAAAAAAGTCATCGTATTGAAAAGGTGTACATTCACTCGTTGGTTACTTATGTGGACCATTTCAATAATAAGAGATAATGTGAACGAAACTACTGACGGATAATGGCCAAGATAAACCGCTAAGGAACACGTGCTTGAGTGTCTCTTCAGTTAACTTAGAATTCGGGTCCTATACTCTTACTCAGTTCACTTTAACCTGGCCAAAATCGCCACCTATCAGTTTGGGTGGGTGAATTTTCGCATAAGGCTGGAATATGGTGCTTGTCACGAAGAAATGCTATGGATTGAAAACAGAATCGTAGTACAGTATTCTCTTCTGATACAGAGCTGAAACAACAAATTAACACTAGAATACGAAGAATCACGAAGAAGTGCTATGCAAAGGATAAAGAGCCGTAATACTGTCTTATTCTGCCACTGAGTTACGGGAAATTAGCTGAAAAAAATATCCGTCAAGTCAAAGCGAAAGAATGATAGTCACGAATAAGTGCTATGGAACGGATGCAGACCCATAGCATTAAAACTAAAAAATGTAAAGTTAAGGTGAAAGAATGACAGACACGAAAAAGTGCTATGGAAAGGATATAAGACAGACCCCATTTCCTTGTCTTCTACTGCCACAGAGCTATAGGGAAATAATTGCTTAAGGACAAAATTCTCCACCAAATTAAAGTGAACAAACTACACCGTCTTCTACGAACCTTACTTATTATTAGCTCTGACTAACTGAAAAAGCACCCATTTATTTCAGGTTACTTAAATACTCCCTCACTTACACCCCCCCCCTCCATCCCCACTCCTACTCCCCTAGCCATTCTTCCTCGGACATTTTTCTTTTATGATGAAACACTCCACCAAGCCTCTCAACATCGTCAGCTTATTCTCTTTCACTCTCGCTCGTCCCCCTCCCCCCCCCTCTCTCTCTCTCACACACACACACACAACTGAAACTGCCATACATGACCGTCACATCATCCACAATTACACTTCACACTGTAACGCCACACACTCCAGCATCATACACACAGCACACACTGTCATCAAAACATTTTACACTGCCCCACTTACACACTGTCACACCACATACTGTCACATCGCATTACTCTCTGCCACACCACACTACAACACCACACTCTACCACATAACACCACCACAGTACACACCATATCACACCACCGTGCTATACAACACATAACACCAAACCACGAACTGGCATACCACACACCAACACTACACATCACACACCAGCACATCACATCACACGCTACTACACCACCACACCACATAACACAAGTAACAATCACATACTACCTAATGACATTGCCAGACCATTTACTACCACACCACACACTGCTACACTACACATCGGCACATAATAAACTACCACATCATACTGCCACACCACACACTGACATACTAAACCTCTTTTCCTCACCGCAAGTATGTAACTAAGGTAATTATGTCGATATCAAAAAGATTTAAAATAACATTCATAAGATTATTTGTGAGCCATACGAAGAAGATAAAAGCAACGAAAAAGTGTCAGAGAGTCCCCCAACCCCACAAATCTCTCTCTCTCTCTCTCTCTCTCTCTCTCTCTCTCATTGTTTGTGTGTGTGTGTGTGTGTGTGTGTGTGTGTGAATGGATTCGTTATTTGCTTCCTCTCATCCAATTCTCTCTCTCTCTCTCTCTCTCCGTCAGGCAAGGAAATCTTACTTTGATCTTGTCTTCTCTCTCAATGGGCTTTCACTGTGCAGATGCTTAATATTTACGCCTGTGTGTGTGTGTGTGTGTGTGTGTGTGTGTGTGTGTGTGTGTGTGTGTGTGTGTGTGTGTGTGTGTTACTATGTTGTTATAAACGTGTATGTAGCCATTCTTTCAGTTAATAATGTCGGCTAACTAGAAATGACAGTAAGTTGGGTATGGTCTGTGTATCGACGAACCTGTCTGTTCATCTGTTTGTGTCTGTCTGTCTCACACACACACACACACACACACACACACACACACACACACACACACACACACACACACACACACACAAATCTAGCACCAGTTATAGTCATTTCATCTTCCAAGTTAAAGTGCCCCCCCCCTCTCTCTCTCTCTCTCCTACTATCCCATCTTTCTTTCCTCCGCCGACTCATTTGACAAACTTGGTCTTAATTAAACGTCCCTACGACTTTCTAATCTCACTTTTTCCAGCCAAGTTCCAGTCGTATAAGTGAGAGATGGAGTTGCAGACCTAATGAATACGGAGAACTTCCAATCTCAGGTAAAAGTGCTTCTTAATTACACTAAACTCTTACGACGACGTATCTTCTCTGTGTCTTAGGCAGGGACCTTTTCGGCTCTTTCCTTGTCGGTTTGTTTGCACTGTGGTATCCTGGAGTAGATATGCAGGTAACCAGACCGCACGGTAGACTGATATACTGTACACTACCAGACCGCAGAGTAGACTGATATAGACTATCGGACCACACAATATACTGATATAAACAACCACACCGCACAGTAGATTGATATAAACGACCAGACCGCACAGTAGATTGATACAGACTACCATACCGCACAGTGGATTGATATAGACTATTAGACCGCACAGTAGACAGATACATACTACATGACAGTTGAAAGTTATACAGGTAGGCTACCAGACTACATGGCAGACCAATACAGACTACTAAAATACCTGCAGATATTTATATAGACTACCAGACCGCAAAGTAGACTGATACAGACTAACAGACCGGATAGTATACAGATATATGCTGACTGCTGAGCAGGCTGATACAAGCTACCAGACCGCATAGTACAGATACAGAATATTACGGCGGGAAGATGTAGACTACCAGACCTAATGGATATATTTCTTCTAGCCTCTGAGTATACTGATGTCTTTCTTAATTCAGTGTTCCTACCGCTTGACGATTTTCAGACACCCCTGGTAGAGAAGGGTTTGGAAAATCCCCAACCTTACAAAAAGGAAGCACCAAAGGAGAAAAACCTGCAAAAAGCATCAAACAGTGTCATATAAAAAGTACAATCTATAAATAGATTCCAAGTAAAGTACTACTAGGTCATCCTTGTACCTTAAGCAAACCTTGCATAAGTTACTTAAAAATCTAGGTATTTTAAACCAGCCATACGTAAGTAATTGGAATATGTAAGTGCTTTAAACCATCCACATGATGATCATGTTAAAACCACTTCACAGCAGACGCCACCAAAGCCATACGTGTCTCTGAACTGCAGCTGAGTTTATTCAGTGAAGTAATTTGTATCAAAAGTTAGTCTATGTAGGTCCCGTAGCATAGCTTCTGGTGCGAGCTAACTCAGTGAGTATATCAGCTGCAATTCAGTTATACGAGCACGTAGCACGCACGACGAGTAGATCCCGTGGGTTCTGTTGTTAGACGGCCTTTATTAAGACACCCGCGTTATTCAGACCAGCCATGCAATTCACCAGCTGCTAGGATATCTATGTGCTTTAAACCCGCCATACACTTCATAGGGATATTGTTAGATTCCAGGCTTCTGATCTTATTTTAACTTATGCATCGGAAAACTGCAATCTACCAGAATCCTTAGACCGTACCGTATACTGGGTGCTCAGAGAGGAATGGAACAGAATATGTTAGGTTTCATAATTATACAGGAAAGAAAACAGAGTTTCACCTGTATTGGCAGAGACGAAGGTGGAGTATATGCAGTACTCATAACAATTAAAAGACAGATGGACATCTACGTTAACGGAGTGGCAACCCCGAGACGGAGTTAGAGGAAAAGAGAGAGAACATGAAGGAGAGACGAAATACACAGGGACACTGGGACGAAATGGAAAGGGCTAACAAGCAAAGGATAAGAGTGGAGTAGGGATGGGAGCATCTTCGTCCTGTAGTAGACATTCTCAGGCTGATGATAAGATCCAGCCTTTACAATCGCTCGGTTAAAAACAGACACACCACAGACAGCGGAAGGGGTCACATGATCTTACTTCATACTGTCTGTGTGACTGACATGGAATGCATCAAAATGTTGTGGGGCTTACCACCAAGTCTGAAGGAGGGAGAGGACAAAAGAAGAACGGGAAGGAAAATAAAGAATTTCATGACAAGGAACAAGTACCTTACTTAACCCTGCATGAGGCAATATACTGAGGGTAAGAGGTACCGGTAATTACAAACAGAAAAACGTGAATGCAAAGGAGAGTACCCTAACATTTCCCAAGACAACGACATGCAACTATCGCTTTACAGTTCAGGTCCCTATTCCAGCTCTAGGTGTGAACAGACTGGAGTAAAAAGCTTTCGCCCAAAGATTTCGTGGTAATGTCGTGAGTGGAACATTCTTGTACTCTTAGATGCTTTAAATCCGAAAGGGAACCACTTGTCTGTCCCAATCCTTAACGACTGTGCAAGTAGTTATATAGCAAGGGGTGACATGTACCCCATCAATTCAATGACATACATTTTGTTTCATTCTTACAATCTCAATTTTATTTACCTTGGGATGGACTTTTCAACTTGGAGGGATCAGATACAGATTTCACTAACCCCTTCACTGCAAAACGCTCTTCAAGTCTTAATAAATCGAAATCGCCTAGTGGTGGCAAGAAAATATATTGTACGTCACTGGATTGATTGTGTGTGTGTGTGTGTGAGTGTGTGTGTGTGTGTGTGTGTGTGTGTATTGAGCTGGAAGTTAGGTATGACACATGTGGAAATGGTGATTCAGAGAGGGATGGTATTAATTGTGTCGGGGGGGGGGGGGTGTAGAACTGAACACAGGGTTAGGTGGTGTGGTGTGGTGTGGTGTGGGACGCTACGGTGTGTGGGGGTCATCTATATGCAAATGTGGGGGAACAAGAGACCAGGACACGGATGGGGTAGATGGAGGAAGTGAGTAGGGAAGGTAGGGAGACAGGGAGGTAGGATAATGAGAGAGGTAGGGAAAGGCAGGAATGAGGCAGGTAGGGAGAAAGGTAGGGAAGTTAGGTAGGTAGGGTAATGAGAAAGAGGGGGAAAGGTAGAAATGTGGAAAGCTGGAAGGTAGGAAATGAGGAAGGGGAGAAGGAAGCCTAAGAAGAGAGAATGTATGATGGATGCTAGAAGGGATGGAAAGCAGGGGAGGAAGGAGAAAGAGGCGGACTGAGTAGGCTGGTGAAAAGGTAATAAGGAGGATAGGTAACGAAGTAGGGAGGAAAACAGGGAAGTGGGGGAACAAAGGGAGAGAGAGGGAAGGAAGGGAAAGAGGGGAAGACCAAGTATGGAGAATGTTGGGAGGAAGGAAGGAAAGTGAGAGAAGGAAGGGGGAGGGAGGACGAGGCTGAGAAGGGAGAATAAAAGGAGCAAGATAAAAGGGATGGCAGCTGAGGGAGGATGGGGGAAAGTAAAGAAAGATTAAGCAGGGCAAATTATGGGTGGAAGACGGGAGGGAAGAGAAAAATGAGAGACAGGGAGGGAGAAACGTGGAGTACGGAGAGAAGGTAAAGAACTGAGGTACGGAGGGAAGGAAGAGGAGGGAAGTAGGGGGGTCGAAGAAAATTAATGAGGGGAGGTAGGCAGAAGGATGCACGGTAAGAAGAGAAGAATGGAAAATGGTGGGGAGACGGGAAGATGCAGGAGAGGGGTAGGAAATGAGAGAGGTTGGGATGAGGAGGGAATTGGGATGGAAAATGCAAAGACTGAGCAAGGAAACAGGGTAGCGAGGAGAGGTAGGAAATGATGAATGGAGAAGACGTACAAAGTAAATGCAAGGGGAAAAAAAAAACAGCCAATGAGGACGTAAAGAAGTGAGTTTAGGAAGAGGAATAGGAAGAGGGGTATGGAGGAGGATTCAAACAAGATAGAGAACAGCTGTAGGGAAGGATGTAGGGAAAAAAAAAAACTGGGAGATTAGGAAGTAGGAAAGAAAGGCAAAGAAAGGTTATAAAGGAAACAAAGAAATGGGGAGGGAAGAAGGGAGGAGGATGGGAAGGAAGTAGGAATGGAAAATTTGTGAAACTTGGAGGGAAAGTAGAAGGGAGCTAGAGGCGGAATATGTCACACACAAAGAGGAGGTAGTAAGGATAGAGGCAATGAGAACGGTAGGGGACAGGGAAGGGAGTATGAGGCAGGGAGAGAAGCACTATACGGAGGAATGTTGGAGAGGGAAATTGAGGCCGAACAGAGAGCTGCAGAGACAAGCCACGGACGCCTCCCCCTCCACCATCCCCACCTTCCCTCCCCAACCACCCCTCTCTTGCCTGGTGGAGTGTGATTGTCCTCCTACGAGCTGGTAATCCCCCCCTTCCCCGTCCACCACAGTCAATGCTCCTATACCGATCTGTAATACTGCGTTGTGTCCTATCTACATACCCTACATGCGCACTTACGTACTTCAAGTACGTGTCTATAAATGCGTACAAGCCAGATACAAAAATATATTTATATATCCATCCATCTATCCATCCATCCATCCATCCACACAGTACATACATACATACATACATTTACTTTACATACAGATGTGGCAGGTGGGGGAGCTCACCAACCACTCACCTGACGGCTGTACCTGTAGTGCTACCTTCAAGTGACTCTATACTGAGCGATAAGCCAAATACTTTCTTATGGTACAGGGAACGATAACTACCATGGCTTGTTAACTGAAAATTACGAAACTCTCATAGACAGGCAAAGAATTAGACAAACACATTCACGCAATATTACACAGTCTTGAGTTTTACATGTTTTAGACTTTGGGCATACACTAGATATCGCTCTTTTACTTAACTTGGTCCAGATTTTTGTCCTTTTGGAGCTTCCCTCACGTACGCTCGGTGGCAGAATACGACAATAATACGCCTTACATCCTTTTCAGAGCATTTCTTCATGGTTAGTATCATTTTCCAGTGATAATCTTCTGTTATAACCCGGCAATGAAGAGGGGGGGGATGTACTTTACTTTAGACCCAGTTTGAGTAAAACAGAGTGTCTAATTCAGCTTCCTGTGAAATCATTATAGCTGGGGTGTTTTCATCTGACGGAACTGTCACTCCCACAGCTTTAATACGAAGTTGCGGTTGCATGAGAATCGATGAGCCTTACTTACGATATAGGAATGAGTCTCCCCAGTTACTATAGTCTTTTCCCATAACGTGGTCCAGATTTTCGTCCTTTTACATCTTATTTCACGTAGCTTAACGGCAGAAAAAGACAATACTGCAGCTAAAAATCATTTATGTAGCTCTTCTTTGTTATCAGAACTACATATAAGTGTTGATCACTAGTAAAACTCAGCTTCTCAGCTTCTAAGATGAAGGGATGGTAGGACTACGCCAAGCTGGAGTAGAAACGGTATAGTCAAATTTATCTTCCAGTCTGACTACTCACTGCCATCAACTAAACTGAAAGGAGTCATGGTTTTTGTCACACGAAAACAAACCGAATAAGCTGTATTATGACATGTCAGGGGATAATCTGGAGAAGCAAAGAAATTCAAATCCTCAAGCTATTCCTCGACTGGGCCGGGATCGATCTCGCGAATTTACGATGATCAGTCCACGCCCCTAACCACACAGTCATGGCAGTAATAAGAAGGCAAGTGAACTGTTATCTGAGCGACTGAGTGCCGGGCGTCCCCAAACTGCGGGTGATGGGCAGTTTGGAATGTGGGTCAGGAGGTCGCTAGAGGCAGGGATCGAAAACCGGTGGGAATGTGCTGGCGAGATGCAGGCGGTCGTATGCGTAGTCGCCTTCATAGGGTGACGTGGTGTGACGCATTGCTGATGACCCTACTACGGACTCTTTGTTTCGGCTTTTTTTTTTAATTTTCTTCTTCCAGAATATTTTTTGTATTCAACTCATTTATTATTATTATTATTATTATTATCATTATTATTATTTTTTTTTTAACTGACGCAGCGATTGTTTTTATTTTTTACGCCTGTACCGGTGCGTGAAATACTGGGTGGGAACGGGTGATTTCTGCAGTGACACTTCTCGGTCTTAAGGGTCAGCTATCCCTCGGGACCCGTACATGATTTGAACGTGTAGACCAGCCTATAGTATATCTCTTCGTCTTTGTCAGGCATGTCTACGCCGGCTGATGCATTACAAATATACATATTGTACTATTTCTTAAAACGGGATAAAACACTGAGAAAACAGTACAACACTAAAAAAATAATCTTTAAAAATATATATCAATATAATGAAGGCAATAAGGAAGATATATATAATAGTAAAGTACTGCTCCTGTTTAAAGTATAGCAATTCTTTACTGCTCACTCAGGTGTCATAGAGCGATACCGGCACCTGGGGCAAAAATACTTTATCTCCTTGGCAGCGATATCAGCAACTTCCGGCTAACTTCTGACGATTTACAGCAGCTCAGAGACACCCACCGCTCCAAGAAGGGTAAAGAAAAAAATCTCCATATGCATTTTGACCGAGTAAAAAAAAAAAAAAAATAGTCAACTCCAGCGAGAGCGGCGATTTGATTCAGCTCAAATTCTAGTTAAAGTCTTATTATTCACTTACTCTTTAATGCTCATATTCTTTTACATTCAACTTGGCCTTTTCGTCAATTTGACTGTTGAGTTGTAACAAGAGATTAACGCTAGAGTAAGATGCTGATCGCGAAGCGCTATGGAAAGGACGTAGTGCCGCAGCATTGTCTTTTCCTTACAATGAGCTACGTGAAGTGAGCCGGAAAAGAACGAGAAACTGGGCTAAGTAACAGTGAAACAACAATAGTCAACACAGTACACTTATGACTATCAATATATCTTCAAGTTCACACACGTAACCTAAACTCCGTGCAATATCCTACAGTCACGTATCATGTTCTGGCCACTACAAAATTTATATTAGATTATATATCCTCGGTCAAGTGAGCTACCCATTCGTTTTCCTAAGCGATATTGGTCGTAATATCCTGAAAAAGAAAAATTGAAAATATCGTAAAGTATGTGATTGTACTGTATATCAATGAACTATCTATTGCTACAAATAAGAAAAACAATCCCATTCGCATCAATAACGAACTGAGTTTCACCGTCTACATTAATCTATATTCTTTTTTATCTATTTGTATTCTCTTATGCCGATTTGTATTCTCTTATATCTATTTGTATTCTCTTATGCCAATTTGTATTCTCTTATATCTATTTGTATTCTCATTGCTATTTGTACTCACATATCTATTTGTATTCTCTAAGATCAATTTGTATTCTCATATCTATTTGTATTCTCTTATATTCATTTGTATTCTCTGAGCTGTTTATTGGAAGAATACGATACCTGGAGAGACTGATACCTGCTGGCAGCCTTCTTATTAGTTATGACCAAGTTCAAGTGTTCTGAAAAGCAACAGATTAATGAACTGAAGAACACCACTTTGTCATCTGAGGAACACCACCTGAACACCACTTTGTCAATTGAGGAACACCACTTGAACACCACTTTAATGCTTCACACACTGGTACAGGTGTAACTAAAACCAAATCCTGGTGTTCATCTCTCGTTACAGCTCAGCATTGAAGATGGAAAGATGCGGTGGCAGTTTTAGGACAACTTAAAGTGGACAGAATATAGTCTCTAGTCTCTTTCTCTCTCTCTCTCTCTCTCTCTCACGACGTATTTTATGAGTAAATTTTAGATGATTATTTTTTGTTTTAAGCATAGTAAAGGCCTCTCTCACTGAACGGGTTAATGAAGACAACATCAAACACTCAAAGTTCGAAAATTCTCCACTGAGCATATTCGTCACGGCGTATGAGCGTCTTCTACACGGAACAGGACGCCTCTCAGCACCTCTTCCTTAGCGATTTAATTATACATTACGTCCAAACATCCTCCGGTAGCTCGTTTCTATCGTTTTCATATCGACAGTTTCCATCTATAACACAAAAGAAAATATTTAGGTGTAACATACAGACTAAGCCACTACGGGAGAGACGTTACGAGATCACGAGTCACTTAAAAACAATACCGGTAGTAAGAATGAAATACAAAGGGTAGCGGCCTCTTATTTCCCAGAGACTGAGGCTTATATATTAAGTAGCAATGTGGGCATCTTAGCACTTTTCCTTGGCGACTGATTTTGCACAAATCAATATCCTCTTCTGTATTGTTAATATAAACTACAACAATAACAAACAATGTAAATGACAAACAAGAGAATGTTAAAGTAAAATGTGCAAAATATTATCGCCATGGATGAGTTACAACGAAACTGTGCCACTTACGATATGACAGGCGTAAAACTGTAAATAAATCACCGAGGAAGAGGTGCTACAAAGCCTCCTATCCCACTTCGACTATGGCCGTGTGTTCGATTCCCGATAGTAAGGGTTCTCTGGTATGAGAAGAGGTGCGGTGACGAGAAACGGATGACCTGCGTTCTTACTTTTCTATGGATTATTTCAGCTGCCAAAAGAAATAAAGCTTATTTCTGTGCTACCAAACTATTTATCACTTATTTTAATGTTGTCAGCCTCAATCATTTACTCCAATTCAGCCAAGCCTATTACAGTATCGTTTATTCCAATGATGCCAAGCTCTTCATCAGTTATTATGGTTATTTCAGTTTTATCAAAGCTCTGTATAAGTTATTCCGCCCCTGCCAACCTGTCAATTATGCCAGTTCTGCCATACAGATTTTCGTTTATTAAAATGGTACCAAAGTTCTTTATGGTTTATTCCAGTGTCCCCAACCTCTGTCAATTATTCCTCTAATAAACTTATTATCATATATTACCGTGTTACTATGCATTTTATCACTTATTCCAGTACTCAACCTGTCATTTACTCAATTCATTATCATATATTCCTGTGTTGCCGAGTCTGTTGGTACCTCTTCAGTACTTTTTTTTTTTTTACCATGACAAGCCTATTAAAATTTACTCATACGATGCAGCAATGAGATACATGAAAATAAAAACTCAAAAATATCGGAATAAATGACACGATTTGGGGTAAATGATAACAGATTTGCAATACTGAAATAATAAACATGGGTCACCGGAATACGGGCTTATAAATACTTGACGAGTAAATTTATGAAAACAAGCTTATCATCCCTACAATTAATGACATGCAGGCAAAATGGGAGTAAATGGGATAATTGGTGCCAAAATAATAACTCAGCACAATTAAGGAATATAAACGGAACCAACGTATCAGCCTCTTCAGTTCAATGATATATATATATATATATATATATATATATATATATATATATATACATACATATATATATATATATATATATATATATATATATATATATATATATATATATATATATATATATATATATATATAACTCCTGCAGTGTTGACTTAGCTTTGGAGATAGCTAGATAGCTTTCCGAACTGGAAGATTTAGAGAGAGAGAGAGAGAGAGAGAGAGAGAGAGAGAGAGAGAGAGAGAGAGAGAGAAATTTCTTTACCAACTTCATTTCTAGAGGTCAGTCCAAAGTCGAATAAAATCGTCAAGATATCATGAATTAAATATAAAAATAACTAAGTAAACAACACATCTGACATTACCGCTGTAAATATGGTGTAATTATTCCTTTCTCAACGTATTTGTTGCTTCCTCCCGACGATCCTACTCAACTTGGGATGACCTCTCGTACTGAAATGGTTAATGAACCCTACACCAAACCCCGAAAATCGGAACGGTCTATCCTGAGCTGAATTGATCATAAAGCAGTAGTAGTAGTTGTAGTAAACAACAACAATAATAATAATTATAAACTAGCAGTAGTAGTAGTCTATACCCTTTGGTAGTAGCAGCAGCAGTACTGTATTAACAATAATTAACGGTGAGTAGTTAAAAGGCACTTGGCTGTCGTGCGGCTGGCAGTGCGGGACGATGCAACCCAAAACAAACGAGAAAACGTGTTGTACAGCAACAATTATCACTCACTCACAGCTAAATAAAAAACATCTGTCGTTAACTGGAACTGAATACAATAACTTGTCCTGATCATAAGAGCTATTGATGGCTCTCAGGCAACTATGAAGCTCACGGAATATAATCATCTACTCTACTGTTTGCTGAGATATACTGAAGCTGTCTACTCACAACCACGATAATTAACAAATTATCGAGCCATGTCGCAACTATACATACGTAGTAATCAAAGACGAGTTGGAATGAAGATTATTGGCTATCAACAAAATTTAAATCATTTAGACACCGACTTAAAAATGAGAAAGAATTTAAAGTGGCAGGTCAGGCATTGGAATATACCGGTATGTATGAGCCCAGGTTTCTCGCAAATTTACGGAATGGATAACTGCTTCCAACGTCTACATTTACCTTGTGGTGTGCAGAGGATACAGAAGAAGGGTTGGAGACACTCACTTCCGGTAATGATGATAAGAATCGCAAAACACACTGAAAAAAAACAGCACGAACCCGTCCTGTGTTTGCGCGACGACCACACTGTCACTATTGCCACATCATTCGTTAGTTTCTGTGAATACCCTATAGCTTAAGCTACATCAAATAAAAGTAACTGTAGGTCGGTGCATGTGTGAACGAACAAGCATAAATTTAAAAAGCTGAGCAAAATGCAATTAGCGCTGTGTAAGTCAAGAAGTGTTGGAAAATTACTAAAAGCATCTCCCCTGTTCTTTACCACGCTGATATCATGCCAGTCGATTGAGCAGAACTTTTAAAAAGTACGATTTTCGCTGTCCATGCAAAATAAAAGAAATTCTAATACATGAACACTCGTAATAAAATGTTTGTGAAAGATTAAGGGAAAGGTTCTTGTATTATATTTGCACGCAGCTGCAAAATAATAACCCAAAATAATTTTTACAGAGGCGTCTGGTATTGTTTCCCTGACTGTACCCCTACAACCAAGTGATGCCAACTCGCGTCGACTTTTTTTTTTTTTTTTTTTTTTCACAATGCCCTTGTCTCAACACTTACAACACTTTCGCGTGATAGTATTTTGCTCAATTGAATCGATTGGTGTTATCTAAAACGGAGTACCTACGTGCATATATATATATATATATATATATATATATATATATATATATATATATATATATATATATATATATATATATATATATATATTTTTTATAACAAGGTTTGATTCTTAACGCAGCTGCATAAATCTGTAGCGGCTACTCCCAAATTTATTACCCATTATGCGATTTTCTCCATCAACTAACGATCCTTATGAGATGCATTTCAAGTGGTCAGGAAGCTACGTTGGACCATTTCTCAGCGATTTATTTTAAAAAAAAATAGCCCAATTTTCTCTGCTACTTATTTTTTAATATAATCTACAACAAAAGCATATCAGGGAATATTAAACTGTATTGTGCAGAATAAATCGCTATGGAGGATATATTACGAAGTCGCCAAAGCTATTAAAGAAAAGAAAAAAAAAAAGAGCCGGTGATATAGTATATTGGCATCTGACCATCCTTTTCAGGGTTGCGGTGTCTATCTGTTGCAAATTTAACGATTCACAACTGAGATCTTTAGTCCACTAAAACTCGAATCATGCACTCGCCCGCATGAAACCTTTTAGTGTTGATCAGAATAAAATTAACAGAGCTGACACAAACATAAGGGGAGTAAATGTCAAGCCACATTACTGTATATCCTGCTCGCTTTAACTGGGCCTAAAACTCTCATCCCTCCATCCTGAATGCTGAGTTGCAAAAAGAGATTAAAGCTAGAATATGGTGCCAATCACGAAGAAGTTGTACGGAAAGCATGCTAAACCGTAGTCTTATTCTGCCACTGAAACAGGAGATAGGCTGCAAAAAGACGAAAACAATTCTTAATTAAGATGAACGAACTCCTAGGTGCAATTAAAAAAAAAAAAAAACACATACGGTAGCCTATTGAACATCTTCACTACGATTAGGTCTGTTCTTATACACTGTATATACTATTTTTGCTATTATCAGACGATTTCATTCAGCTATGGAGAATCCCTAGAAATTAAAGCGTTAGTGAAGGCAATTATAACTCCTCCAGGTACAAAGAAAAGCTCTTCTAACCCGAATAAAACCATCTGGACAAAAAAAAAAAAGAAAAAAGGACCACCTTATTTAAAGAGATTATGAACTTTACCAACGGCCAAAAATCGAAGCCTAAATAAAAAGCTAATATACTCGGCTTGGGTACTAACGGAACAAAGTGATGGGCGACGGAAAAGGAGGCTACCATTTGTTGCAAGGCTTTCTTAGAGTAGAAAAACGATGGGTATAAACGATTCAAATATGCTACAGTTTTCACCATTAAATTACAAGAGCCAATGGCCGTTTTTATCAACCTTCTCATGGCGGGAGTAGTCTGTCTCTCTTCCAGCTAAAGCCAGACGATTTTATTCAGCTGAGAACATGGGAGTCTTAGTGTTAATACCGTCACCATTAATCTCTCCCTCTCTCTCTCTCTGCTTTACATATTTCTAGCATAATTAACTCCCTCTCCCCCCCCCTCTCTCTCTCTTACAAGCTGCTTTATATATTTCTGGCATAACTTACCCCCCTCTCTCTCTCTCTCTCTCACACACACACACACACACACACACACACACACACACACACACACACACACACCCACACACACACACACACACACACACACACACACAACGAGGATATGTCATGGTTATGAATACCTTTGCATGGAGTACAGTATTTAGAAGACTGGAATAGCGAGTAAATGACGGTGTGCACTAATCTGCTGGACATTTCTACTTCTGAGTTTACCTTTTCTTATCCATAGCCAGACGCCATAGTCCCATAAGGGGTGGCCGCTTGTCGTTGGGCTAGTTATTTTAAGAGAGGGGGGGGGGCACTAACCCTCCGTCAACCCACTTGCTGACACGTAGGGAACACGTATTGATTACCACCCAGGGTTGTAAATGGTTTTTCTGGCTTACAGGAAACTATTAGGCTTGTCACTCAACGTAAAAGCACCTGAAAAGGAAAGGGCAATAAAAAGTGACAGGAAAGATGGGAGAAACAGGAAGAGAAGAGGTCAGATACAAAAAAAAAAAGAATGATAAAGGTGAAGCAAGAAGTAGGCAGCACTACATCAAGTGTGTGGATGATGGCCGCCGTCACCTACCACATCTACCAAAACTATTATGACCTTTTCCTGCCTTTGGATATTTACCATCTCATTGAAATAAAAGGAATTTAGATGATGATGATGATGATGATGATGATGATGGTGGTGGTGGTGGTGGTGGATACACATACCTATGGTTATCAGAGTTCATTTGGGAGGGATGAATACATGAACGCTACGGGGAATCATAAGGAATGAGGAGGTGAGTATGGAAGTGAAGAATTCAATGCACGACGGTTTTGTGATCCCCACGCTAACGTATGGAAGTGAAGCCTGGACTATGTTGGAGGGACACAAATCAAGAGTGGGAGGATTAGGATGCCTTTCTATGAAACGAGAATGTGGAGCTACGTGGAAAGCCATCAGATAAATGGAAAAAAAAAAAAGTTATGGAAAGTTGCAGTGCTGATGAGGATGTGTTGGAAATTGTTAGGTTGAGCCATATAGAGAGAATAGAGTATTAAGTTGAAAGAGAGGGTGGATAAGAGTGAAGCTGAGGTGGCCAAGGGGAGGGGAAGAGAAGGGACGAAGTGGAGGGATGGGGTGGAGAGGTAGGCTATACGAACGAGGGTGGTGCGAATTGGAGGGAGGGCAGTCTGATGGCGGAGGCAATATACTCGTATTTGTGGCCACCCCCTCCAAATTTAAGGCATCTGACTTACAAACTTAGAGAAGGAATTAATAAGATGATGACGATGTTGGTAATAATAACGATGATGATGATGATGACGATGATGACAATGATGATGGCAAACTAAGATGATGATGAAGACAATAGCGATGGCACAGACAGTAACGACAACGACGACAAATCCACCGAAAACAGCAAGACAATAACACATCCACGTACGGTATCTCAAAACTGTGTGCATTTAATCTAGGCACTTATTTGTCAACTCTGCACACAGTTTCCATTAAACTCAAAATGCATGCGACTCGGTCCACCGTTGCTATCACGTGCAACATTGGGTATAACTTGAGCAATATTGCATAGTGAAGCTGCAACTGCCAGTCCCTCCCAGTCCCCCTACCCCCCCCACCCATCTGGCACGACCTCTCTCTCCTCCTCCCCTGCCCTCCCTCCCTTCCAGCTTCATATAACCCCCTTGCCCCACTCCCCTCCAACTTTCTCACTCCCCTTCAGACCCCTCCTACTCCCCCTTAACCCCCCTTCCCAAATCCCCCTCCCCTTACTACCTTGTCCTTCCTCTCCCCCAGCCATCCTACTGCCCCCTTGCTTCCCTAGTCTCCCTCCCCCCCAACCTCCTTCTTGTCCTTCCTAAGCCCCTCAGCCTCCCCCCCCTTGGTTCCCTGGCTCACCCCCCCCCCTCTCTGTTTAATTCCAGCCTTTCTCTTCCTTCCTCCCTCCTCCCTTGCCCTCCGCTTACTTCCGCCTCGCTCCCATTCGTGCGTTCACCTCACTGCGAAGTTATAATTAGTACTGCTCGCTACTGCACAAGTTTATAAACTTATTTATCTAATTACAAAAACCAATATTTCTTTAATTACTTGGGGTTTGAGTGATGAATCATTGGAAAAGTGGTCCATTTTTGTTTGTCACTCTAATGATAACTCTATTGCTTTTGCAGATTTTAGTCTTTTCTTCTCTGTTTGTTCTTGGTGGTATTCTTATCAACGCTCGTTGCCTTGGCCTCACGATTTAATTTTAATTCGAACGGTGTGAAAACTACTGTGAATGTGCCTGGACCTGGTATCTCGAACCACCTCAGATTTTTCGATTAAAACCTTTAAAATTATTACGAGCGAGGGTGAAGCCCTCGCGAGTCGAGCCTCTCGTCAAGCAGTGGAATTTTCTCACAAATGAGTGGCCCAACCTGGCCCGGCCCAACCGTAACGATTTTGAGAAGTTTATATCTCAGCAACCACAGGGCCGATCACTGCTTGGTTTGCACCATATGATAGCCCAATTCTTTAAAATTTGTTTTTGACAGGTTTCATCACACCCAGGCGATGCACGTGGCACGTGAGACGCGCCAAGTGCAGCATGTCGAAAATCTCCAAAAGAGGGTCGCAGACCAGACAGTTTGTCGTAAAGGCATGAAACTTGGCAGGTAGATAGCCATCAATATATTCTAGGCATCCTCGGGGTGTAAGGCGACATTTCAGTGTTTTCGAATTTTTATGGCCTCGCTCGTACCTTGCCGACAAAGACGTTTTACTGGTTTTCCTGACCAGAAAGTGTGAAAGGCGAGCGCGGAATCATCAGGGGCCCAAACAACCACTCCGGTAAAGGTAAGTTTTCTGTTCAGCTTCGAATACGGCTACGGTACAGGGCGAATTCGACTCAAGCGTGTCCTTTAGTCTGTTTAGTTTGTGATTCATATACATAACAAATATATGATTATACACTTATTTATAAGGAGCAAACGCTGGGAATGTACATTTGCTCAAGCATACTGTCTCTCTTGTTCTTTTCCCCATGTCCACATCTAACCCATGACATTTATACTGGTTGGCCTCCTCCTTTCGTAACAATACTGCCCTGTACTGATGACATGGCAATAGCATCACAATCCAAAATTCAACGAGCAGCAGGCCACCTCTAGTACTACAATATTCCACACTCACGAAGCTTGCACAAAGCAGAATGACTACTTCACTTGTCAAATGAACCACCACCCTCTTCACTCCAAACAAACACGAGTCTCGTACACACTCACAAGTCTCCCTACTCAACCAATCAGTTCCAGTTGAGACGAGATAGATTCACAAATGACCTCTCCTCAACATACTGTACAAGCAACATTAATACAAAGGCATGTCGTAAACTCGAGGCTTTAAAAACACACACAGGCCATACCTTCAGTCAACACAGGGTATCTCTGAAATTAGTCTATAATCACTCGTACGAGAACGACAGTGCAGTATGCAAGCCCATGCTGGATTCCCACCTTAACTACTACAAACAGGGAAAATCCTTAAACAAGCACACAAACTCTCTCTCTCTCTCTCTCTCTCTCTCTCACTACCACCAGTCGATTACATTCAACCCAGCAAAGCTGCCTCGAGTTGAATGGGTTAATGGAAGCTAAATTTATCCCCTCCGTTGGAAAATTATCTCCTGAAGTAAAAAAATTGTCCTATGATAGCAAAAATAAATAAATAAATAAATAAATAAAATTATCATACTGTGGAATTTTATCACCAAAAATACAGTTAAAAAAAAATCTATACAACCATACGCATACCAAGGTTGGATACGAAAATGTCTGTTGTGAAAATCAAATCTCTAATGACTCCAGTCCATATTAAAACCCTAACAGTACTCAATTCTCAGCACTCCCTTAAGGTTTTATTCAATTTAAGAGATCGTAACACAGGGATTTGAAATTTCTCCACTGACTCTTTCAGCAACAGGACGTCTCAAATATTGTAATCAGAGAACCAGTGAATGATTTAACTTAACGATTTGGGGGTTGATTGGTGTTGTATCTACTCCCGCCCAGTTCTAAAATTCTCTTATATGCTTTATTAAATCGTTTGGAGTTAGCGTCAGTAAAATATAGCTTAGACGTCTCCGCACTGAAGGGATTACCTCCTTCGGTAAAACTGTCCTGTATATTCTTCCTGGTTTCAGCGGATGATTTTAGGCTCTCATAAAGCAAGGGATTGTTATTGCTGCTGCTGTTGTTGTCATCCCAGGCTAATTTGGATAAGAATCCGCTGGACTACAGGCTGACACTGCCCTCCTACTGCTGCTGAATGGCTGAAATTAATTGATGATTCTTGTTTTTCTTATGGCTTAACTCCTTCACTAAAGTTATTATTTTCTCGAATTTTGTTCTTACTTCCAGACGATGACATTTCAGACAAATTTTCTACACTAAAGTGGTTAATGTTAATGTTGTTGGGGAGGCGGTGGCTGAATCGGTAGACAGGCGGCCTGTAGTCCCAACGGACCCAGGATCGAATCCCGGCTGGGGCAGGGAACAGTTTAAGGACTTGAATTTCCTATTAAAAAAAAAAAAAAAAAAAAAAAAAAAGAAGAAGCAGACTTTCCTGATCTACCAGATGATCCGCCGACATGTCGCAAAAATACCCCCGCTAATACCAATACACCAGTCCTGTATGAGACAGCCCTAGCATGTATTCAATATGGATGGTGGGTGTTAGCGCCGAAGTGGTGACATATGGAGGTGTAGGAGGACTACTGGGCCTTGGAATAGGTCACTGCCCCCAAGAAATAGGCCCTGAAGCCTTTGCCCAGAGTCGGACACGTTAAAAAAAAAAAAAAAAAAAAACTATATCCGTTCAAATTTTATCCTACGCTGTACAATACTATCAGAAGACATAAAAAAAAAAAAAAAAACAATAAGCCACAGTAATGCAATTCGTAAAAAAATTCTGTTATTTCCGTGACGCAGACTGACTGAGCAAGCATGGCCAGATTTCAAGTACGTGCACTAAATATAATTCTGCCACAGCGAAACTGACAGGGAGAGCAGCCAAAATGTTGTGGCTTGTCACGAAAGGCAAGGCGACAGAGGAAAGTTAAGATGACGTGGAAGTGAATTTCAGGAGAAGGAACAAGTTTGGGGAGGCCGTAGGAGGTTTCGTAGTACCTCTTACTTTGCGATTTATTTTGCACATTCCATCTTCGTATTCTCTTGTATGTTGTTTATGCCGCTTTAATATAGGCACAGTTAGCATCAGTTACCATATAAGTGGGTAGTAATATGCAACAGGTAAAATAAATCTCTTAGGAAGAAGTGCTACGAAGTCTCCAATGCATTTTAAAGCGCGAATCTTACCCGACATGCTTGGCCAGTGTTTTGCGGGTAAAAGAACAACCACATAAACAAATATAACTGACAAGGAAAGTACCAAACAAACATTTCCCCAGACAACTACACACAACTGTCAACTTAAACACCCAGGTCCCTATTTCGGTTCCGGGACACATTCGGGGGTATATGTGATCCCAAATGCAGTCCAGGAATCGAACAACGCCGCTACCACACCGACGCCGGGGTATATATGTGACGTTACTGAGGGCTTTGCGGTACTCCAGACGCAATAACACACGGCCGGGATTACGGGGAGTCAGGTGGGGAGCTTAAAGGAGGAGACGAGAGATGAAGGGAGGAGAAGAGAGACGAAGGGAGGAGAGATGAAGGGATGGGAGGAGAGACGAAGGGAGGAGAGGAGAGATGAAGGAAGGAGAGGACAGATGAAAGGAAGAAGGAGAGGTGGGATGAAGGGAGGAGAGGAGAGACGAGGGAGGAAGTTAGAGAGGAGGCGAGTAGACAGAAATGAGGAAGGGATGAGGGAAGGAGTATGGGGTGTGAGGTCAGGGTTGGAGTGAGTGGTATAAAAGGGAGTGAGGTGAGGTGAGGGTAAGAATGAAGGGAAAGGTAGAAGGAAGTGAGGTAAGGGACGGAGTGGTGGAAGAGGTGAGGTGAAGTTAGGTCGAGGGAATGAAGTGAGGAGAGGGATTGACGAGACAGGTAGGAGGGACTGAAGTAGGAGGAGAAAGTCAGACGAGTGATTAAGTGAATGAGAGAAGGTAGTGAGAATTTTATGAGTATCATATTCTACAATATCTTCTTGCCGAGGAAAATCGTCCGGCGTCAACTACTATGAATTATCCAAGTGAAAACACAGAGGCAAAAATATTACTTTTCCTTCGTTTAATCGCCTCACTCAGAAGCCAGAGAGAGAGACAGAGAGAGACGATAAAGTTATAGAGAGAGAGAGAGAGACGATAAAGTTATGAAGTCAAAACATTCTTTAACGCTTTCATTGCATGGGTAAAACTTGATTTTTTTTTAGTTAACTCCCCGAACTTTTAATCAGCACAGAGAAACCTCACGCGGTCGAAGGGTTAAATCAGTTTGGCTCCTTCCCACATCCACACAGGACTTTGTGAAATGAGGCAAGTTGCGACCGTAGAGTTCTTTGGTAAACATGCTGGGGCTGTTTCGAAGTTGTGGGTCTGGTGTGGACGCATGTGTGTGTGTGTGTGTGTGTGTGTGTGTGTGTGTGTGTGTGTGTGTGTGTGTGTGTGTGTGTGTGTGTGTGTGTGTGTTGTATCTACAATACAAAATAAAAAACAATCACCCTCGGACCGTGTGCACTCGTACTGTAGACACACCGCCATCAAAATAACCTAAAATCCTATTACCCAGATTATGAAAGAAATGAACTCTACTTTTGACCGTCCATACTACAATTAGATACGAAGACACGACGAGGTGGCAGGAAAGAGAGAGAGGACAGGGAGGGGGGACAGGAAAACGGGAAAGGCAGAGAAAAGAGAAAGGAGGACGTGTAGAAACAAATTAGACTGGGATGTAGGAAAGGTAGGAGGGACGAGGAAAAAGGGAAAGGAGACTGAAAGGAGGGGTAGGAAGGATAGTGGCAAAGGGGAAGGAGAGAGAAAGGATGAAGAGGAAAGATTAGCAGTGGGGACAACGTGGAAAGAAAAAGATGAAGCAAGATGGAGAAAGGAGAAAGGAATGAATAGAAGGACAATGAGATGAGGAGAAAGGAGACAGTATATGTAAGAAGCCAAGGAAGAAAGAAGGAGAGACAGGAGACGGACTGAAGAGAGACAAAAAGAGGCAAGAGAAGGATTAAGAAGAGATAAAACGGAAAGGCAGGAACACGTAGGATGTTAAGATACTAAGCTCTAAGAAAGAGAGGAAACACACAAGACACAAGAGACCAGATGAGGCAGGACAAAGGAAGGACAAGGACAGGCCACAAAGACGCAGGGCAAAGCATAAAAAGAAGTAGGAGAGAGAATAAGATCAGACAAAGAGAGAGAGAGAGAGAGAGAGAGAGAGAGAGAGAGAGAGAGAGAGAGAGAACAAGGAGGAAGGTATGGAATTAAGAAGACAGGACACACACGATAGATATCAGAAGAAATGAGGGCAACGAGGCGGGACAAACACACAGGACAAAGAGACGCAGGACACAGACGCAGGTCAAGGGGCCAGTACGCAGAGCAATAATCCGAAATGGCGTATTGTTAGTGAGTCGAGAGTCAATATCTCAGTACTGGTTCAATTCGAGTATTGGACGAGTGGTTGTGTTTCGTAATCTGCCCACAGCTTTACATGGCCTCTCTCTCTCTCTCTCTCTCTCTCTCTCTCTCTCTCTCTCTCTTTCTCTGCTTCAGTGTCTAGGCGAGCTTCCCAATTACTTTCTCTGAAGGTCAGGTTACAGTGTCTCCCATATGTCAAAGGTTGGGATAAAAAAACATAATATTAACGTAAATAATATATGTATGAGAACTCGCCTCCATTTACTCAAGATTTCATGCATATTTAGTCCTTTACTCCTTCAGCCCGATGACGTATTTCTTAATCAACCCACCATCAGTCAATTTCAGTCACTTTTGGAAGATGTGTCAGTAGGGAAAGATTCCTTATAAGGTACATTTTACCCCTCCAGTAAGAAAAGTCTCCCCTAACCTGATTAAAACCGTCCAGAGATGGCAAAAATAAATAATATGAACAGTACGTGTGCGGAGTGAAGGGGACAAAAATAAAAGAGATGTGAATGACACGGAAAATTAGCGTGAGTGACTAGGAATATTAACTCCCATAGCAAATTGTAAATAGGCTTTGTGGTAAATAGTCTTCTGTAATTCTCTAGTGTCAGTACTGTGAGCATTATATCAGGTGGTTAAAATAAATCATAAGATGTCATTCAGCACACTGTCATCATCTCTCTAATATCGGAAAGAATGAAAAACATAGAGATTTTTCTGTTTGCCAAACCACTTTTGCTTTCACTATCACGGTGCTGGAGAGGGATGCCTTCATGGGATGGCACGGACACAACCAGACCAACGTCCCTCACCTACTTCCCCGTCCCCCAAAAGGATGATGGTGAACTGCAAAAGATCAGTTTAAGACAGCAGTTCTCCGGGTTCACGTTTCAGATGAACCTGGGCTAAAACTACTACTACTATTACTACTACTACAACTACTGCTACTACTACTACTACCCTCACTACATAACGACACCACCAATACTATCCACCAGTAACTATTCTCTTTCCACTTTAACCTGGTCTAAAATACAATCTTTCCATTAGGAATACTGAGTTGCAACTAAAGATCAACACTCGAGTATTATGCTGGCAGCGACGGACAGCTATGGCATGAATATAAAGCCGTAGTATCAACATTTTACACCACTGAGGTACGCGAAATATGCTGCAATAGGTCGAAAATCTGGACCAAGTTAAGGCGAAAGATCTACAGTATAACACTCTTCAATACCCCTCATCAATTCCTCTCTGTCAATCCACCATTCATACAAGCTAATGACAAATATCTGTGGGTTTTAAATGCTTGTTACATGCATTATTCTCATGGCTAAAAATTCTGTTCTCAAATCACCAATATCAAATCCTGACCAGATCACAGTTATAACATTCTATCTAGTCTAATGAAACGTTAATTTGAGTGACGAGTGCAGTTGCTGTAGGAAATTGTCTTCTCGTATTCATTTCCCTCACTCGAATTCCTTTAAATAAGAAGTGAACAGGCTGATACATTTTCTCATTCCTACATACTCGTTTAAAGGCAGCCCTTGGCGGCCTCCACTCGATGTCAAGTCAATTTCTATTTTTAGTCGAAAGGTAACGGAAATCTGAATTACTAGTGCCGCGAGCGAGACGGGACGAGGAATTTTCCCTTATTTTTATCCTGCTGGGACACCCGTTCAGGAGAGAGAGAGAGAGAGAGAGAGAGAGAGAGAGAGAGAGAGAGAGAGAGAGAGAGAGAGAGAGAGAGAGAGAGAGAGAGAGAAAGGATGGTAGTGTTTGCTATTATACTAAATTATACTATAGCATTGTAGTTTACAGTTTTAGGAGTATAAGGAGGGAGGAAGGAGAGGCGAGAGAGTGATAATACAACAAACACGCCACCTCTTCTCTCTTCTGTCATGCTGGTAATTTCAATGCCGGACCAAGAACGTATCCATCCCCTCCACTAAAAGCAAATAATAAATTTGAATAAAAAAGCCAGAAGTGAGCCATAACTCGGGAACCGGTGGCCCGACTGGACTTGAATTTGTCATATTCTTCAAGTTAGAGCATTTTAACAGTACCTCGCTCTAACAAAAATTGCGCTACGTTGCGCCGTTTTTGCTGTTATGATAATAAATAAACATACAGAAATCGGATCATTACATTATAGCTTTTGTATAGACGACTGTGCATATTAGACATCACTTAAGGTATTACAATAAAAAAAAAAAAATCTAAGTAGAAGACTTTATGACACTAATAATTCCAGCCGTATTGTGAAAACAAAAAAAAATCAGGTGGTATTGTTTTACCTTTACATGAAACTCTTGCCGTAAAAAAAAAGTATAAATTATACAACCCGTAATTCTAAACACCCTTTATAGGCTATACCTACCTCATAGCAATTTAATTTCCCATTGAATATTTGTGTTTCTTTCCAACACACGACGACGCTCTTTTTACGCTGCCAGTTTCCCGTGTCCCTCCCAAACAAATTAAGGTACTGTGGTTAGGCTGAGGTTAGGTGACATGGCGGTGGATTGATTTAATATCCATACACGGCTTTTCTCATTACTTCTGGTCAGATTAGTAATGTCTCTTTACTATTCCCGATAAAAATGAAGGCTACCGTACCAATCTTTTGCAAAGACGCTAGTACGCTTATCTCGAAAACAATCAGCTTCCCCGGGATGTTAATAAATGAATATTTGCTTAGAATTGTAGGTGGAATAAAAATTAAAGTTTGGTGAACAACTAGAAATTCACCATTCACTCAAAATCCTTACGACAATTATTATATTTATTTGGGCAAGTTACTGTACCCCCAGAGAGGAAAATCGCTAGGGTCCACTTCAAAGCTCGTCCCGGTCCAGATGAAGACCGTGGTCCGCCTTACGAGTATCACTAGGACCAATTTTATGTTGATATCATGGGACCAATTTTATGTTGACGTCAGTACTGCAAGTTTCTCTCTCTCTCTCTCTCTCTCTCTCTCTCTCTCTCTCTCGCTCATGCTTCAGTGTCTTGAGGATAAATTTTATGATGACACCACAACTGCATGCTCTCTCTCTCTCTCTCTCTCTCTCTCTCTCTCTCTCTCGTGCTGACAACGTACAAGCTAAGATATCAGCCTCATTACTCTACCTGACACCAAGCTTATTTACAGAGGGGTGGGGGACGGCACTGAATTACACAACCCACCTGTGATGTAGGCACTCACTGAAATTACAAGGGAGTTACACAGATCACACAGACCTAGGAGGGCTTTAGTACGAGGATCGGCCTTATGACACTGATTTATAATAGCCCTGTGATCTTGTCCCTTGGTAAAAATTGCATTGGGGTTACATAGACCACACTGACCTTGGGGGCCTAGTATGAGTCTGCCTTAATATGAACAGAGACTTACTATTTGCGTATCTAAATTTGTGTGTGTGTGTGTGTGTGTGTGTGTGTGTGTGTGTGTGTGTGTGTGAGAGAGAGAGAGAGAGAGAGAGAGAGAGAGAGAGAGAGAGAGAGAGAGAGAGAGCAATATACAGACACACAGATAACACACACCTTCCTGGCTTCAGTAGTAGTAGGCGGCTTTTTCTGGCATAACCCACTGACAGCCTCAATACTCACTGACAGCTCTTGAATAAAGGCTCGTTTTCTAAGGAGGCTACGTAGCACAAGTACATTAGCGACTCATTCTGCATACCAACCCCTAACATATTCTTACTTGTTATTTTTTGCATACCAACCATTAACCTTCCCTTGCTTGCTATTTATAACCCTTTAATATAATCACAATTTGCATTACAAGGATACGGAGGTGTAATGTTCAGAATAAATCACAGAGGCAGAGGTGTTACGAAATTCTCTAAAATCACTTAGAATAAATCCTTTACTACTAGAGATCCTTCTTTGGTTGAATAAAGTCGTCTGTTTATGCGAAGAACAAACCAGGCGAGACGTCATGTTTCTGAATGGACTAAGTAGGTAGGCAGGTAGGTAGGTACGTATGTAGGTGGGTGGGTGGGTGGGTGGGAAGGTAAGAAGGTTAGTAGGTCGGCTGGTAAACAGATCAGTCGGTGGGTAGGTAGGTAAGTAGGTCGGTACGTAAGCAAGTAGGTAGGTAGGTAGGTGGGTAGGTGGGAGGGCAGGCAGGTTGGTAGGGAAGTAAGCAGGTAGATAGGTAAGTAGGTAGGTGGGAAGGCCGTTAGGTAGGCAGGTAAGTAAGTAGGTAGATAGGTAAGTAGATAAGCCGGTAGTCAGGTAGGTAGAAGAAAATAAGTCGTTTTTATGAAAAAATAATATATCCATTCTCTACAATGACGTATCTTTTTCATTTAACCCTGATGAAAATATTTAGATAATTTTCTTTTTTAAATGAGGAATAAGATCCAGCCTTTTCATAACCTAAAGTAAACAAAAAGGTGACAGCAAAAATAAATTACGAAGGGCGACGATGTACTGACGAGGTGATGAAATCCTTCACATTGGCATTTTTTTAATTAAATGAAATTGTCTGGTGGTATGAGAAATAAATAAATAAATATATAATAAATAAATAAACAAAAAGGAAGCCACACCAAGAATAAAAAAAAAATGACCTTATTACTGAGAGGGATTAAATTCGAGTGTCGACAAAGACAACTACAACAACAAAAATAAAATAGAAAACAAGGCTCTGGCATAACCCCTCGCCAACTTTAACAAACTCTTTAACTACAACAGATGGTGACAGAGAGAGACACCTTCATGTGGTGGAACTGCTATCACTGGCGGTGGAGCTGCCTGGATATACGTGCGTCACTCAACTCCCTCCTTACCTCCCAAATGGAGGATGGTGGGCTGCGGAGAGGGGAACTTCAGCTTGCAGCCCACCAGGTTCACGTTCAGATGAGTCTCGGGTTGCTGCTACTACTACTATTATTACTACCACTACTACTACTACAACTAATACTACTTACTACCACTAATACTTCCACCACCACAACCACTATCACTACTACTGCTACTACCACTACTACTACAACTACTAAGGATCCTTGCTGAGCTGAATATAATCTGACAGGCTCTTACGAAGAACAAAAATAATAGGCTATGGCTGTACCAAGAGTAAAAAAAATACAAGTTGTTAAGTTAGGAAGAAGTTAATGGACACTTTCTTATGGAAACCTTTTGTTAACCCCTCCACTACTACAGGCCCTTCCCAAGCTGAATAAAAACGTCTGGCCGCAGCAGGGATGAGTCTAAAAACGATGCCATAATATTGGAAGAAGTTAATGTGTGATGCTTTTAACCCTTTCATCACCAGAGATCTTTCTAAAACTGAATGAAATCGTCTACCCGTGCCAAGAATGAAACACAAAAGACGCCATGTTTCTGAATGCAGATAAAATGGAATGTCAGCAATAAAAGGAGGACAGAGGAATTACAAGGGTCTTTCCTTCCCCTTCCCCTGACACACTAAAGGAAAATGTTGCCTCTTAAATATAGCCTTACACTCAGAGGCTCCTGTGACTCACTTGATACTGCATAAAATCGACTGGTGTTAGCTGGAAGAGAATACTTAGCCCTGTCTTTACCATGAGAGGCTTAATGGATACAGTAATTTAATAATCGAGACTACTTTCTTCACAGTTATTATCACCATCATCATCATCATCATCAATATCAATCTGGGCTGGAGAGGGACGCCTTCACGTGGTAGCACTGATACAACCAGAACACTGCAGGAAGCTCCACCACTTGGCCTTACAAACGTCCCTCAACTCCCTCCCTGCTCCCCGAAAGAAGGATGATTGGCAACAGGAAAAGGGGAACCTCAGCCTGCAGTGTACTGGGTTCACGTATGAGATGAACCTGGGGCTACAACAACAACAAAACCTACTACTACTACTACTACTACTACTACTACTACTAATAGCTATCATCCGTTTTAAGTTAGCTGCATATAGTTGGCTGGCTGCATGTTAAAAAACAAAAAAAAGATACATGATTCAGCGGACGAAACTGAAGTGCCAGAAACAGCAGCCGGAAAGAAGATAACAAAATTCTCGTCTCACCCACGACACTCCCCATGAAAATACTGGTCCTCACAGCGTCGGGGAGGAACATGGAGCTTGCATGTCTCCAGAACACAAAAGCCAAGAGATGCGTCGAAATTATTTTAGCTTCGCATTTTCTCCACTACCATGGTGCATTCTTCTTTATTGTTTATTGTTCGAGCGAGCGAGAACACTATACTTTTGCCGAAATTTGGTGTACAAAATTCTTGTCCCATGTGGCTTGTAATATTTCCTTGATTTAGGAGCAGAAAAAAAAACTTTCCATTCTTCTCAGCTATTGAACCAATCGTGCCTATTGAACCACTCGTCATATTGTACTGACTTTGTAATGAAATCTGCTTTCTGGTAGTACCCAACTTCTTTACCCAAAACAGCCAAACATTGGCGAAAAACGCCAAAAACATTTCCGCAAGGCAAGAACAGAGCATCACGATTGTTTTTTTCCAAACTGTTAGGCCAATCATGGCATGTCGTACGTTTGTGAAATTATCAAGAAAACTTCCTTCCAGAGGTATCAATCACTTTCCAAAGAGAGAGAGCAAAAAACGCCAAACGTAGCCGAAATAAACAAAAACAAAAACGTAATCTTGTTCGCTCGGACACGTTCCACACCTGATGTGTGGGCGCATGTTTCTTAATTTAACTTATTCTTCAATATGTCATATCACTGTTCACACGAGCGAAGCGAGTGAGAACTCTCTAAACAGGCTGTAGTGTGTAGACGCCTGTACCACCCACAACACCAAAATTGTGCTATTATGGAGACTATAAAACTACAGGGGAAAAACGCAATTTTTGGAAAAGCTTATGTAAACGCACAGGTAATACGTGTTACTGGTGCGACTTCTTATAATTCGAGACCATATTGCTGAAGAAAGACAAAAAAGCGTCAAGCTGAGATTTAAATAACACTGAAACTTTTTTCCTTTAAGGACTATTAAATCTACAGTAATATCTATGCACATCGCTGGAAAGTTTATGAGACGGAAATGTTTTACTTTAGTGACTTTCCCGAATACTCAACACTGATTTAAAAGAGAAAAAAAAAAAAAAATCCAAGCTGAACCCCCGGAAAAAAAAAAACCAAGCTGGACCCCAAACAAAACCAAACTCATATTATTTCAGAGACTAATAAAGCTATAGAGTACACATCCACACTGTTGGGAAGCTTATAAAAAAGCAATGTTCTGCTTAAGAGACGATTCTCAAAATGCATAACTACAGTGCTGAAAAAAGCCCCCAAAGCCCCAAACTGAGCATCAAAATTGCGTTATCTCGGGAACTACTAAAGCTTCGGTGGACCTAAACATCGTTATCAAGTTTACGGTATGCAAAAGTAATAGAGTTTTTCTCAAAATTCGCCGAAAAGGGCCAAAAATCGCTAAATCGAGCACCGAGATTGGATTATTTTGGAAATTATTAAAGGTGAAGCGGACATACGTACAGGTACATTCTTTGAAAGCTTATAAAATAGTAATAGGTGTTACCTAAGCGACTTTTCTAAAAAAAAATCACGAACGCAATGAAGATCAAAAAACCGCTAAATCGAGCACAAAAAATGATTCAGGTGTGTGACCCGCCATGCTTTGGTATGAGGATTCAAAGTCCATTAGACTGACAGCACACACACACTCTGAAATAAGGGGGAAGATGGATAATTTCAAAGTGTACACTAATGTTCTATACATGGGTTGGGACAGTGTTTCACATAGCTAGAATAACAACATTGGTAACCCTGATCGCTCCAACACGTTCCACACATTCAAGGATGGATGTTTATTTTCCTGACCTTAAGAGAGACATTTTCGCAGTGAAGGGGTATGAAACAATCTCCTACACGATAAGCACCTGTTGTTTCTGTTCTGGCCATCGTCTAACTATAATATCAATCCAGATCCTCCTTTCATTTAAACATGGCGGAAATTTTCGTCTTTTAGCAGCTTTATTCCTTTTGCTAAATGACAGAATAGGGCATTACTAAGGCTCAACATGCTTTCCATACAACCTCATCGTGTCTAGCATCATAGTCTGCTGCTCATCTCTTATCACAACACACCACTGAAGATGGAGAGATGGCAATTTTACGCCTTGTTAAGGTGAATAGAGTATAGTAATGCAATGAAGGTGTAGAGCCAGGTACCTTAAATTGATCCTGCAACTGTATATTTATTCTCACGTCTTATTTTTATTCTACCTGTTTGACATTTAAAGCTTATATTTTTACTTATTTTGACATGCTGTAACTCTCGTTTTTACTGTTGATTTTTAAAATGGAATACGTCTTCAGTGCCTCTAAACCAAATAATAATACTAATGATATAATAATAATAATAATAATAATAATAATAATAATAATAATAATAATGCATAGATTAACTGAGCAAAATTATGGGGACTGATTAATGCCGAAAAAGATCAAGTGGCGAAATTGAACATTGTAACTTTGACCTGTCTGACGCGGAGTTTAAACCAGGAACAAGATTTTTACAGCCGGTGCCGCTTGTGATGGAGAGAGAGGAGGAGGATGAGGAGGAGGAGGAGGAGGAGGAGGAGGAGGAGGAGGAGGAGGAGGAGGAGAGAGAGGATGATGATGATGATGATGATGATGATGATGATGATGAGGAGGAGGAGGAGGAGGAGGAGAGAGAGGATGATGATGATGATGATGATGATGATGATGATGATGAGGAGGAGGAGGAGGAGGAGGAGACATTGGGGAAGGGGCATTTAATGGGTGAAGGGAGTGGGGAGGAGAAATTAAAAAAGGAAAATGCACTCCTGAGATGAAAAAAAAAAAATATCTGAAAATAAAAGTTAACGAGGCGAAGTGGGGGTGATAGGTGTTAGTGGCAACGAGGAAAGATGGAGGGGTGGGAGGGGTGTGGGGCAGGGGAGGGAGGGGAGAGGGTCAGAGGAGGGAGGGGGGTGGCTCAGGGAAGGGAGGGGAGTGGGGTAGAGCAAGGAGAGGAGTGGGGCAGGGGAGGGAGGTGAGAGGGGCAGAGGAGGGAGAGGAGTGAGACAGAAAAAGGAGGAGAGGGAGCGGAGAGGGAGATAAGGGGGAGCGAGGAGAGTGGGGGGAAAAGGAAGGGAAAGGAGAAGGAATGGAAGTTGACGGAGACGAGGAAGAGAGGAAAATGAAGAGGACAAGCTGGAGAGAGAGAGAGAGAGAGAGAGAGAGAGAGAGGGGGGGGGAGGATGGGAATTTAAAAAGGAGAGAGAAACGGGATGAAGCGAGGGAGGAAGCAGGAAGGACGGAAACTGGAAAGCAGAATAATACATGAGGAAGGTGAAGGAAACAGGAAGTGGTAGTAGTAGTTGTAGTGGTAGTAGGAGTAGGAGTAGGAGGAGGAGGAGAAGGAAGAGGAGGAGGAGGAGGAGGAGGAAAATAAACAAAACAGGCACAATAAGAGGAGGGAAGAAGAAACGTGGGGGTCAAGATGGACGGAAGGAAGGAAGAAAAGAGGGGTCAAGGAGTTAGAAAAAAGGTGAAGAATGAATGAATGAAGGAAGGAAGGAATGAAGGACAACGAAGGTGGAGAAGGAAGGAAAGAGGGAAGGATGGAAGAAAAGAAGGAAAGAAGGGAACGAAGGGGAGAGGTTGCGGAGTTTGGTGAAAAAGGCAGGAGAAACATGCAAAGGAAACAGGATACACGGGAGGTAAAGGAGGAAAGAAGAGAATGAAAAGAGTAACGAAGAAAGGAGGAAAGTGGAGAGAGGGAGGGAGGGAGGGAGGGAGAGAAGGAACGTGAAGAAAACAAACACACAAAGTTGGGCGGAACACAGGAAACAAACAGAGGAAAAAGAAACAGAAGGTAAAGAAAAAGAGACAGGAGAGAGGTCAGGTTGGAAGGAAGCAATGAGGAGGAAACAATGAAGAAGGAAAGAGGTAAAGGAAGATGGGAAGAAGGAAGGAAAGTGAGGAGGGGAGGAGAGAGGAAAATGAAGAAGGAAGGAAGGAGGAAGGGAAACCAAGGATGGAAAGAAGGAAAATGAAAATGGAAGGAGAGAAGGAAGAAAGAAGGAAGGGAGGAAAGTTAAGAGGGAAGGAAAAAAGAAAAGCCAAGATATGAGGAAGGAAGGAAAGTGAAGGAAGGAAGGAAGGAAGGAAAGTGAAGAGGGAAAGAGAAGAAGGATGATGAAATAAGAAGGATGGAAGGAAGGAAGGAAAGTGAAAAAGGGAGGAAGGAAGGAAGGACAGTGGAGAATGGGAGTAAGGAAAGTAAAAGAGAAAGAAGACACAAAAAAATCAATTAAAAGGGAGAGGAAGGAAAGCAGGAGATAAAATAAGCTGAAGATGCAAGACTGAAGAAAGAGGAGGAAAATAAAGGAGAGAAAAGAGATAAAGGAGGAAAGGGAGGTAAGGGAAATAAAGCAAATGAGGATAGGATACATGGGGGAAATGAAGTAAGAAAGTGAGGGAAATATGAGAGACGACGGAGGTAAGGAAAGGTATGGGAAGTGGAGGAATTATGGGAGATGAATGAGGTAAGGAAGGGCAAGGGAGGTGGGGAAAATAAAGGATTTAAAGAAGGAAATAAAGGATATAAAGAAGAATACGGGTGGTGAGATAAATAAAGGATATGGAAGAAAAGAAGGGTAAGAGGTGAGGAAACTAAAAGAGATAAAGAGGGGAAAGGGAGATGTGCAGAAAATGAAGGTGGTAAAGGAGGGTAAGGGAGGTGGTAAAGGAGGGTAAGGGAGGTGAGGGAAATAAAGTGATAACGGAGGTAGAATAAAGGTGATGGAAGTTAGGGAAGCTTGGAGACCCTGAAATGAAAGAGAGAAGAAGGAAATGAATGACAGAAAAGGCACAAAAACACGAGGAGGAGGAGGAGGAGGAGGAGGAGGAGGCAAGATTATGATGAGGAAGGAGGGGGGGGGAGGCAGAAAGATGAGAATGGGGGAGTAGGTAAGGGAAGGAGGTAAAGAAGGTATGGGAGGGAGGAGGAAGGAGAGAGAAGAGTAGGGAGGGAGCAATGTGAAGGAAGGAAGGAGACAGAGAAACAGGAGATGAGAGAGGTTAGGAAATCTGGAAATGAAGGAATGAGAAAGTCAAACATAAAACTCACGAAGGAGGTCAAGAAGGAATGTAACACACACACACACACACACACACACACACACACACACACACACACACACACACACACACACACACACAAACTTGCACAATAACAGCTCCAATATCGGAATTATGTGTCCGAAGTGTAGGGCATGTGTGAAAGTGAATTTGTGAAACTTCTATGTTTTGTATGCGTAGAAATCTGTGTGTATCCTGATGACTGTGCATAGGTGTGTGTGTGTGTGTGTGTGTGTGTGTGTGTGTGTGTGTGTGTGTGTGTGTGTTGCCTGTCTCCTTTGTGTGTTTATTTTCATTTTTCTCCTTCCTCGAATCCTCATTAGCTCACTTTTACTTCCTTCCCCACCTCTCTCTCTCTCTCTCTCTCTCTTTCTCTGAAGGGGCGCATGTATACCCTAATACCTTTGTATATATGAGTGATTTTCCATGTGTGTATGTACTCATGTATGTATGAATTAGTGTCAATGAGTGAGTTTCCATGTGCGTATGTACGCATGTATGCATGAATCTGTGTATATGAGCAAGTTTCCATGTGCGTGTGTACGCATGTTTGTATGAGTTTGTGTATATGAGTGAGTTTCAATGTATGTACGCATGTATGTATGAATTTGTGTATACGAGTGAGTGTCCATGTATGTACGCATGCATGTATGAATTCATGTGTATGCATGTATGTATGCGCATGTAAACAGAGGCAGGGGTGCAGCTGTGAGTGGCACCTCATTTTCACGCGTCACTCTGCCACCTCACGCCTCAGTCAAGTGATTCAGGATTGGGCCTGTCATTTTTCGCACCCGCGTGAAGGAGACGAAGTGTTTCTGTGGCCTGTGGGGTTGGACTGAGGGTGGGATGAGGTGGTGGGAATCTGGGTGGGTGGGTGGGTGGGTGAGTGAGTGAGTGAGAGGGTGTGTGGGTGGTTTGGGTGGATTGAGGTGAAGTGATGGATATTTTTTCAGAATGGGCGAGTGAATGAGAGACAGTGAGTGAGTGACTAAATGAATGATTGAATGAATGAATATGTGGTGAGTGAAAGAATGAATGAACGGAATGTGTGGGTGAGTGCGTAACTGGGTAAGTGGGTGTATGGGGACACGTGAGGTGGTGAGTGTTTAAGAGTGTGGATACGAGTGAGCGAGAGTGTTTGAGTGAGTGGGTGACTGACTGATTGAGTGGGCGACTGTCTGACTGAGTGAGTGAGTGAGTGAGTAGGTAAGTGAGTGAGTGAGTGAGTGAGCGAGACAGCTAGCAAGTATATACGTGAGTGAGCGAGCGTGAGTGGGGATACAATTCCTGGGAAGAAAAAACAAATATTTATCACGCGTGGAATTGTAAGTGACATGAACTGATGGCGTGAAATAAACAGGACAGGGGACCACACTTAAAAAAAAAAAAAAAAAAAAAAAAAAATCGAACCCATGTCTCTTAGGTTATAAATCTGGGTTCAATTTCTGGGAGGAATATTAACATGGAATTGTGTGTTTTGTGAATTATTACTATTATTATTATTATTATTATTATTCCAACTCTACCTTATCATAAATGTTGTGGGTAGGATCCATAAACTAAAGTTGTCATCATCATCATCATCCTACCCCTGCTTCACGACCAGATTTCAGTTATACAAATTCCTACCACACATATTCCTACCTCAAGATTCCAACCACACAGATTTCGGCTTCACAGATTCTTACCAAACAGATTCCAAGTATGCCGATTCCTACCACACTATTTCGAGTCCAACCACACACACATTCCTACCACATTCAAAGTAGTCTGATTCCCATCAGATATTCCTACCAAATTCCAACCAAGCAGATTCCTAAAATATTCCTACCACAGTAATTCCATCCACACATACTCTAATCACATGCATTCCTACCACCAAATTCCAACCAAGCAGATTCCTACAAAATATTCCTACCACAGTAATTCCACCCACACATATTCCAATCACATGCATTCCTACCACATATATTCCTACCACATGCATTTCTACCACACTGATTCCCACTCTTGGCCTCTGCTTCGTCCGCTAATTGGTTGCAAAACCCCCACCACTGACCCCTCCTTACCTACGTTCGGGTTTTGACTCTCGTTATTCGGGCGTTGCTCTCTCTCTCTCTCTCTCTCTCTCTCTCTCTTCACATGCTTCGCTCTTCTCTCACAGAACACAGCCTCCCACCAACTCTCATGTATACATACCCTCTTTTCCCATTTGCAATATATCTGAGTGGCTTGGCAGCAGTTGCAAAGCAGGGGAGGAACACTAAGAGACTGGCAAGCGTGTGTCTCTGTGATCATATAATGCAGATTCCAGGGTTTTTAATTCCATCTGAGTTGTTCACACACACACACACACACACACACACACACAATATATATATATATATATATATATATATATATATATATATATATATATTTATATATATATCATCAGCCGTTTGAGTATCCACTGCAGGACCGGCCTATCCCAACCAAGTGGGGACGATACAGCCAATGTATCTCTACCAAGTGGCTTAGGCTGTCTGGTAGAGACTGTATGTAGGGTGTGAAGTGCTTTTAAGTGTAATTGTTGATTTGGAGTGGCTTTGGATGTGTGTGTAGTCTGTGAACCAAGTGTAATCGGCCCGCGCACGCCCACTGGGTGCAAGCATACTTTATAGTATGCGACACTGGTTCAACCACAGCACCCCTTATGTCCGCCAAGCAGTACGTGGCCAGGAAAACGCTCCCAGAGTTTTTTACCCTGGCGGGGCGCGAACCCTCGCTCTCCAGTGTGCGAAACCGCACACTTTACCACTGTACAACAGAAGCTCATATATATATATATATATATATATATATATATATATATATATATATATATATATATATATATATATATATATATATATATATATATATATATAGGTATATTGATTTTGTGGTTGTTACGTGCATCCACCAATCACTCAATCGATGCAATGACTCTACACTGAGTGGCAAGCAAAAATTACTTTCCGTAACCTAGTAAACCATTTACCGAGTTTTGTGATAACCATATAACCACATGACACCTGGTGGTCTAGTTGGTTAAGGCGTTCCAACTACAGGGGGCTTGCAATGGTTTGCATCCGACGAGTGGTTGGGGTTTACTGTTCACACAGTGCCACCCAGAAGCAAACAGCTGATCATCCTCGTATTAAATGTCGGGACTGAACAGCTTACCCCAGGACCCCTTCGCTCCTGATGTGGGGAAAAAAAAAAAAAAAAAAAAAAAAAAAAAAAAAAAAAAACATGAAAGTCAGATAGACAGGAAAACTTGAAACTGTGTTCTCGTGGGCTTAGGAATCTCCTTAGGACCTCATGCTTTATTTCTATTTATTTATATATTCATTTTTTTGCATCCGAGTCAGGACATAAGCGTGTTCCCGAGGTCTAGTGGTCACCTACAGAAAGACGGCTGATTCCTGCAGCTCTCACACGCCACACGGCAGTTGGGCATTCTACTCCTTTCATTCAAACTTGGCATAATTTTTGTTATCTCTTACACTTTAATACTAAATTGTAACAAGAGATTAATAATAGAATATTATGTTAGTTACGAGAAAGTACCATGAAAAGGATGTAATTTTTTTTTTTTTTTTGTCAGTAAGCTGCATGAAATAAGTTAAAAAGGGACTAAATCTGGGCCACGTTAAGGTGAAGGATGCATAATATCTATCGTCTTTGATGTTATATGCTAGGGACCATTCATTTCCAAGCAAAGACGCATAACTTACCAATCCACCACTCAGTTCACCACTACTACCACCAGTACCATCACCATCACCACCACCACCACCACTACCACAATCACCTCCACCACCACTATTACTTGCACCACCTCCATACGTAGTGATTGAGAACTCTCGTCCATTATTCAAGAGAACTGTGCCGTAAAAAGATATAAACAGCATCCAGGACAATATTATGGCAAAATACGCATCCTCTGGCCTAGTGGTTAGAAGGACCCAGCCTGAATGACGGCCTAGCATGCGCACGGGTTCGATCACGCAGAGATGACTGTTGGATTTTCGATCACATAATGCCACAATGGGGGAAGAGGATTGTCATCTAGCCTTACAATGTACGTGTTTGGGTCCTTTGCCCCAGGATATTCGGGCTAAGAAATAAAATAGGGACCTGGATGTAATAAGACTAGGAAGAATCTATATACAGTACCTCTATCAAACACACACAAACGTACGGCACCACCAACTTACATGCACCCCACCTCTTCCCCACACACTCGTTCCTAACTCGACTTAAACCATCGTGGGTAGCTTTCCTGGCTGGTTGACTACAAAGGACTAAACATTCTTCTTCTGCAGTACTTCTACCCTTGGCAGACGTGTTTACTGATGCCGTTTTTATATGCAAAACAAGTATCTAACCACGAGAAACTAGTGAGTCTACTGAGATCATGACTGCTGTGTTTTACTGATGCCGTTTTAATATGCAAAACAAGTAACTAAGCAAGAGAAACTAGGTGGTCTACTGAGATCATGAGAATAAGGCTCTTTAGTCAATGAAACGTATTTTTCTTTTTATGTTTCCGACTCTGCTGCCCCTGAGCATCAACATTTGAGTAACCAAACCCCAACCACCCATCGGGCATATACCCATAACCGCCACATTCAGCTGGAATGCCTTAACCCAAGGCCAGCAAAAAAAAAAAAAAAAAAAAAGGCAGGAATGTTTATTATCTTTTAACCTTTTCCTTACGAGGGAGTTTTTTATTACTCTTCCGCCATTGTGGTAGGTGGTGGCGACAATCATCAACCCAACTTATGTAGTGCTACCTACTTCATAGGTTATTCTACACTGAATGACATGCCTAATGGTTTCCTCTAACCCAGGAAACCATATTTTACAAAGACGGGTGGTAACCACATAACCAGATATGGAGATGTGGAGCCTACTATGGCGCCCCTGTTAAATGAGTGAAAAGGCTCAAGCACGGCGTCTGTCCAAAAGCTAAACCTCTAAATTGTTCCCCGCGCCTCGTTGTGGCGAGGCGCTGTTCACAGCAAGGGAACATCGGTTCACTACACGGGAAAGACCTGCAGGGGCGACTGCCTGGCTTACCTGCGGTTGAAGGGCCTGCATGACCAGACATCCCTGGGTTACTCTATTCCTACTACTACTACTACTACTACTACCACCACCACTACACGACTGTATTCATTTTATTCATTTTAAAAATGTCTCTTGTTCCAGTAGTGTTCCAAATAAATATTCAGTGACTCTTGAACCATGACGCCCTTTTTTTTTTTTTTTCCTTGCTGTCCAGACAATATCATTCAGCTTGGGAAAGACTTCTCATTCTAAAGGGGTGCAAAACTATATTTATTAACTTCAGATGAATTATTCACCTTAACCTTTTCAGACCTATTATTTTTTATTGTTGTTGATACTATAGTTATTTATCTTCGGTGAGCGCCCTAGCAGGGAAGGATTGGGGTCTATGTATCTATATCAGTCCATACTATGTCCGTTGCACGAACAAACCTTCTATTTGGAGGGAGTGATGGGCAAAGTTAACCATTCCCCATATTCGCGAAGTACGAATGGGGGAGTGATGTCTGCAGGAAGGGTGATGCATGGGAAAGTCGAAGTGTTGTATTAGGTCTGTGTTTTGGGGTCTGTATGCGTCACTGAAGAACCCATACATTGCAAAAATATGCAAGTCGATGAAAGAGCTTACTACTACCTACTAGTTTTTGCTCTAATTTGGAATAAAGCTGCCATCTCTCAAACATAAACGCTTAGTTGTAACAATACTGACACAAATACGATGCTAGTCACGAAGAAGTGCTATGGAGAGATTGCAGAGCCGTAGTATTGTCTTATTATACAACTGAGTTAAGTGCAATGAGCTGCAAAATGACAAAAATCTGGGCCAAGTTGAGGTAAAAATAACTTTACCAGAACCCACTTTAAGTACTCGGTATCTTGTGAGTTAAAATCCTCGACTGTGGGCTCAGGCATCAGGTGGCGAGTACGTTAACCACAGAGCCGCCGAAGCTCCAGAGTTAAGCGAAACCTTCAGTCTAATGATGATTTTTTTTTTTTTTGCCAGTCTTCTTATCTCCAGGCGATTTTTATTCAACCAACTGAAGGAGTTTAATCAAGCCTTCAATAACCCATGCACTATTAAAAGACCTTCCTGAGTTGAATTTAATCCTCTGGTGGTAAAGAAAATAAAATTGAAGAACACGCCATTGGAGCGAAGGGATTAAGTGAAGTCTATGGAATGGGAAACATGTCTTCTATGCTGAACAAAATCGTCTATTGGTAGCAAAGAAAAGGATAATGAGGTCCTCGGGGTGAATGGGGTAAAAACAGGCGCCTCGCAGTGAATGGCTAATGTTTATGTGAGATTAAACTTAAGGCCAGAATTATGCCGGGATTTTCTTAATATATCCTCCAAGCGAAACTGCACACTCACACACACACACACACACACACACACAAACGCACCCCCCCTCCACACATGTAAACAGACACTGAGACTAACAAATAACACTTGACCCTTCTTCCCCCCCTTTCTCTCTCTCCCTCCCTCTCTCTCTCTCTCTCTCTCTCTCTCTCTCTCTCTCTCTTTCTCTGGCAGTGCACACAACAATATCTCCCACAACGCAATTTCGGCAGAGTTGGATAATATACAGTAGCACCGGAACTCACGAAACTTCTAATAACACTGACTCTCCCTACCTGTACCCACCGACCCTCTAAACACACACACACACACACACAGACACACACAGACACACACACACACACACGTTCTACATTTACTGCACCCACCTACTCACTTAAACCCATATACTTTTCACCTTCAATGCCACTTTTATGAACACCTGTCACTTAAATTCAGCACTCATCCACACCCACTTATATTTACCTACCCATGTTACATCCATTTATCCATTTTTCTTAACCACCACATCACTCTTATCCACACCTATTCTAAGTGGCTCTGGAGATGCCGTAATGTCTACTCTTATGCGATTTATTCTGTTTTCCGTATTATACCTTACCGTTCCCTTGTATCCTATTTATATCGTTTTAATACTGACACAGTTTGGGTCAATAAAATGCTAGGGGATGCTGAGGTGCACAGTGTAGAGTAAATCGCTAAGGAAAACTGTTGCGAAATCTCTAAGTCACTCAGAACACGATGCTTAAACAAACTTACTCCCACCCACACCCACTGACCCACCTAACACTCACCTACCCACCCACCTCAACTACCCACCTGCACCCAGTTACTCACCCACACACCCATCTACCCACCTACACAACTACCCCTACCTACCCACCTCCACCTCCACTTATTATGATGGACGACTTAATTATGTATAAATATAAACCTCATTATCGAAATACTGGGCGGCTCAAAGTTAACGACCTCCCACCCACTTTTCTCTTGTTAAGTTATAGGCTCGTATTCTGCAGGGCTTGGGCGACTTCCGGGTACGTCTTCCTTGTGCGTTAATTCGTACTTGTGTTACTGTTTTCCTCTTTTGGCCCTATGCTTATGAATTAATTGGCTGACTACAACAACTTATATTACTACCAAAAACATTTTACGGAGTATTTAGACAGTGCAACACCCGCGTCCTTTAATCGGTCAAAGAGTCGACCCTTAACCTAGTCCTGTGGCAATGAAATCTGACCTCTTATTCTCAAAATCAACTCGCTGTATCTTTGGCTAAACTTCTGCACACCCACCAAATTGTTCAAAATCGGATCATGGTTGTTTGAGTTTTCTGTTGACACACACACACACACACACACACACACACACACACACACACACACACACACACACACACACACACACACACACAGGAACTAAAACAATACACCCCTGTGCTACAGAGAGCGAATATTGCAACAAACACCACACACCAACCACCGCCACCACCATCACCACCACTATTACTACTGCTACTACTACTATTACCACTAAAGCTACTGCTACCACCTACTACTACTCCTACTGCTACCATGACTACCACTGCTGTACCACCAACTTCACCACAACCACAAACACCACCACTATCCTCTGATCCCAATGTTTCGTGACCTCCCTCAGTGACCTCAACACCTTACGAGGACTCACAACGCCCCAAAATAACTTCCTTTAATTCACTCCCGGCGCCTCTGAGTTACTGTGACATCAGGGGAGGGGGAGTGAGGCAATGGGTAGGGTAGGGGAGGGGGAGTGAGGGAATAAATAGGGGAGAGCAGGGATAGAGACAGAGAAAATGTGGGACGGAATGAAAGAGGAGGGGGAGGGGGATGAGAGGATGAGAGGAGAGTGACAGACTGAGATAATGGGGATGAAGAGTGGAGGAAAGGGAATTGGGAAGGAAGCGAGGTGAGGGTGGAGGAGGAGAGAAGACTAAGGAAAAGGGGAAAGGGGAGTGAGGAGACAGGAAGAGTGGTGAGGCAATGGAGGAAAGTGGAGAGGGAGGTGGAGGAAGGAGAGAGACTAGGAGAATGGAGTGAAGCTTCGGTGCGGTGGAAGGAAAGAGTCAAGAGGAAAAAGGGGAAGGAAAGAGAAAGGTGGTGAAGGGAGAGAGGCATGGAGAATGAGGGAAGGATATTCATGGTGAGGTGGAGACATATTTCGTAGGAATGGATGAGAGACGGAGTGGGGGTGAGGGGGAAGAGGGAGAAAACTGAAGCAGAAATGGAGAAGGGAGAAAAAAGACTGGGGAAAGTGGAGGAAGAGGTGGTGGGCGAGGGAGGTGAGGGTGTGGGTGGTGAGGAGGGAGGTTTATGTATGTGTGTGAGAGAGAAGGGGGGCAGGGGAACGAGGGTGGGATGAGAAATAAGGAAGAGAGAAAAATGTTATGGGGATGAGGTGGCGAGTGGGGGTGAGGGAGAGAGTGTATTGGGGTTTAGGTGAGGGTGGGGGTGGAGAGGGAAGGAGAGGAAGAGTAAAACGAGGACAATAAAGATAAATGATTGTTGAACTGGGAGTGGTTGGGTGCGGGAGCCGGTGCCAGGGTGGGCAGGAGGGAGGGAGGTACAGAGGGGAGTTGGGTGAGGGTGGCGAGGAACTGAGGGGAAAGAGGAAAGGGAGGGGAAAGAGAAAAGGGAAGGGAAAGAGGTACAAACGTGGAGCAGAGAAGAAACGCGTGAAGTTTAATTTGAGAGTTGATGGATGAATAGGAGAGGGTGGAGGGGTGTGTGTGAGTGGGTGGAGGGGTGTGTGTGAGTGGGTGGAGGTGTGTGTGTGTGTGTGTGTGTGTGTGTGTGTGTGTGTGTGTGTGTGTGTGTGTGTGTGTGTGTGTGTGTGTGTGTGTGTGTGTGTGTGGATAGGAATGGGTGGAGCGGTGTGTGTGAGTGTATGGTGGTTGGGAGTGAGTGGACAGACAATTGTGGGACGAATCGCAGGCGAGAGAGGGGAGAGAGTCTGAGGGGATGGGTAAAGGGATGGAATACTGATATTAGGGTGGGTGGGTGAGGGTGAACTTGTGCGTCGGGATGGAGGAAAAAGGAGTTAGAGGGTGAAGGGTGCAAATGGAGAAGCGAAGAAAAGCAAAACTGGACAAAAAGGAGAAATGATTGAATATTAACTAGCCTAGGGTGGATGGATGAGAGAGAGAGAGAGAGAGAGAGAGAGAGAGAGAGAGAGAGAGAGAGTGCGTACGTGTGTGTGTGTGGGGGGGGGATGCAGAAATGGAACAGTGATGAAACAAATGAATGCTAGCTTTGGGGTGGGTGGATGGGAGGGGGTAGGGTGGAATGACAGGTTAATGAGAAAGGAAGGAAGGAGGGAGGGAGGGAGAGAGGTAAACTGAGGGGGAGAAAAGGAAGAGAAGGCAAGAGAGGGATGCAAAAATGGAACACAGGAAAGAGAAACGACTTGACTTGAGAGGGAAGCAGGGCACGGAGGGTGATGTATAAACCCAAGATTATCCACTGAAACTTTACAAGCAGGATAGACAAAAATAAACAGAACAACAAATATTTACTGACTCGATTAACAATGAAAATAACCCAAAACTATAAAGAGCGTCACTATTTCAAAGCTTTGCAGAAACCCTAAAACACACACACACACACACACACACACACACACACACACACACACACACACACACACACACACACACACCTCATCATAGAAAAAGAGGTATTTTGTTTCATATTGCGTCCAAACTGAAATTAAAAACGAGGCTTTAACATTTAATTCAAAGTCCGACTTAGTCTCGACTGATATATGAAGAAAGGCCAAACTGTTGTATTCTCAAAGTATGCACAGTTTATGTATATCTATGTATTATTCATCCTTCTGTACACAAAAATTGAAAGCAAATTCTATAAAAATCATCACCATCACCATCCACTGTTATGAAAGAAGTGGGCAGACTCCAAAAATACGAAAAAGAGAAAGCAAAACTTACGGAATGAATCGTCGTCGTCATCAGCAAGACTCTTTCCACTGTTTTAAACAGGAGGTGGGTAGGATCCACAAACAAGAACAAGGAAAAGACAAAAGTTGGCAAACTATCGTAAAATTTCCCAGCAAAGATGGGCCATTCGTCCATTCACCCACCACTGAAGTCCTTGATTTATAAACATAAAAGCGATAACTAAACTAACTAAATAAATAAGGAAAGTTCTTTAAAAAAAAAGTAGCTATACTAACATCTTGGTACAGTCGGTTTATCTTTATGTGACGGAACCGTGCCATTCTCACAATTTGAATACAAAGTCGTGGCTGTATGACATCCCATAAGCCTTAGATACAAGGTAGGAACGAGTTTCCTTGCTTACTATTACACCTGACCCTCCAGTCTGAAGACACCTGGCCATGAACTGAACTGAAATGGATATTGGACCTTCGTCCAAGTTAAAACAAGCGTTATGGACAAGACAGTCCCCTCCCTCAAAAAAAAAGGAAAGTAACGCAAAATCGGTCTATCTATATAGCTATCTATTTATCTATAGACAGATAGATAGATAGACAGAATGATAGGCAGATAGACACATGGACAGATCTGATAGATAGGCACAGATAGAGAGACAGACAGATAAATATCGAAAATCTCACAACTACAACAATGTTACCGTTCTAATATTTTTTTATTAAAAAAGTATAAAGTGCGCAAACATTTAAGGAAATCCGGCAAAAATTATTAAAAACTATGACCATAGAAAAAGAAAAAAAAATACTCTAAAGCAACAAAAAGGTCGATACTGAACATAATTTTTCGAGAGGAACCTTTATAGCAATCGAGAGGAATCTTTATAGCAAACTCGATAAAGAATATAAATAAAAAAGAAAAAACAGTACTAGAAAATGAATAAAGCTATGAATCCTAATAAAAAGGCTATTCCAGTACCGTTAAGAAAGACAATCGTATAGACTGGACACTATACAGCCAACTCGACAAAAAAAAAAAAAAAGAAAAAAAAAAAAGAAAAACTCGAAGTAAAAAAAATTCAGTTCCAATCCAATTTTTCCAAACAACTATGTAAGCCTGATAGATATTTGAAAACAGAGAGAGAGAGAGAGAGAGAGAGAGGAAAATTTCAAACTGTAAGAGAAAAAGAAAAGTGCGATACAGAATATAATAAAATATAACAAAAATCTAGAGCTATGAAGCCCACCGCTAATCCAGCCAATTTATTTTTTCCGACAAACCTGAAAAAATAGCAACGATTTCTCTCTCTCTCTCTCTCTCTCTCTCTCTCTCTAGCAAGCTCATCCCATTTCCGGACAGCTCTCCAATACGACTCCTGCCGAGAGAGAGAGAGAGAGAGAGAGAGAGAGAGAGAGAGAGAGAGAGAGAGAGAGAGACAGAGAGAGAGAGAGGTTACAAAACTATTCTGCCAATAAGTTAATCCTGTAAATTGAACAGGTGTGAACAGAACCAACCCCTCCAGGACGATGATACTGAATCCATTTTTTTTTTTTTTCACGGACGAACAGAGGAAGGAAAAGCAAATCTAAAAACAATCCATACACCAAATTTCAGATATCCCCCATTGACTGAAAAATCTGTAAAAGCTGGAATTACTTTTTTTTTTATTAACTGATTCTCGTTGCCTTCACACGCTTTTCTGTGTTTTGTATTTTGGGGGTTACAAACAATCTCCATTAACCCTTAAGAACCTGCTAATTTCTTTCACTAAGCTGAATAAAATCATCTGTAGAGAGTAAGAATACAAATATGCCATTGGTTTGATAGTTCTCTCTCTCTCTCTCTCTCTCTCTCTCTCTCTCTCACTTGAGATTACACTCGGCTTAGGAGAAATTTCCCGTGGTAAAAGGAATAAAAACAATCTCCCGCAGCAATTTCTATATGACACCTTGTTTTATAATTCTTGCTTTTTTTTTGTTTTGTTTACCGGAGACCCCTCATAGTGAAAAAGCGAGAAATAACAGCCAACACAGTACTGCAAACTCGCTGTAGCACAGTAAGTTACACTGAGATAATAAAAACTGTAGTGACATGCAGCAAATGGTCAACTGCGAGGGGAGGTACCGTGTTCCAGTCTTTATTGGGCACCATATACACGCACAGAGGTACAATGCAAATGAATATAAAATGAAATGTGGTGAGTGGTGGAGCGCACAGGAATTTCCACACTATCCCATACAGTCAGAAAAGTCTGGTCGAAATATATCTCATAGTTAGAAAAATCGGGTCGAAACTTATCCCACACAGTCAAAAAAGTCGGCTTGAAACACATCTCATACCTAGATAAGTCGGGTTGAAATTTTATTTTCCCTAATCAACAACTTCATGTGAAGATATAACTCTTACATTCAAACAATTCAGGGTTCTTTGATTATTACCCAGACACAAAATACACTATCATAATCTAGGAGGTACACACACTCAAAAAAGTACCGTTACACCTGCGTGATACAAACTAACACCACGAATAACAGCCTTCCTCCAACCCTACCGAAACATCTGGATTATTCACTACGAAACTAATCTGATCCTCCTGTAACGATACTTTTTTGAGTGTGTGTACACTGCGACTTCTAGCACGGTTAAAGAGATGTGGTTTGACTCGATCTGTTGTTCCTACTTCAGGGGGGAGTGGTCTGGGGGCACCCCCCGGTCTGTAACACTGGATAGTATTGCGTTACGCCGGACCCCATGCCACAAAAGGGCAGGACTGGGCTGTTTGGATGAGATTAAGTCACGCCGGACCTCATGCCACAAAAGGGTAGGACTGGGATGTCTCTAGCCTATTTCAACCACATATGGCTGCTGTTGATGGCTCCAAGTCTCCTACACAAAGGAGTCCTGCTTTAGGTGCCAAAGCTCCTCTTCTGATTTCTTTATATCACCTCCTTACTGGCAGAGGCATATGCCTGCTCGAACTCGTCATCAGTGTTCTAGGAGGTTGTCCCTTTATTCCTGTACGGGAAAATTTCTTCCGCTGATGGGGGTATGCCAAAGGGTTTAGGCAAGGGCAACATCAAAGGGCATCAGTTGACCTGGTAAAAGTAAACTACACGTATATCATGGCTGTTGTAGGTGGCAGGCTCTGATCATATAATCATCATTTGCATCATCTTTAGTAGATGCTGAGGGGTCACCAGGGGCACCACCCGGGATTTCACACTGTGTGACGGAGACCATGGGTGGCATGGTTGACAGAGGTGTTGGGTTGGAGGAGAGCATGCACCATCCTGCCAGTTTGAATGCAAGTGGTAACATGACGTTTTTTCTTATGTCTTTTCCCTGTAAAGGCTCCCAGAGACGTAGGAGTAGGGGAGAGGGCTCTTATGTTTAAATGATCCGTACTACGCTAGCCTAGCGTCGGGCCCTTCAACGCCTCAATAGGGGTAATAAGGATTGACTATTACAGTTACCAAGATAAGGGCCTAAATCCGAAGCATCTGCTTGTTATGATATGGTATAGCTGGCTTTGGGGTACTCAATGGGGATTCTCCTTCTATTGTTCCTTCTTCAGTAGAATGCAGCTGCTAGAGAGGTAACCATTAGGCCCCCCGTTTCTCTCTCTCTCTCTCTCTCTCTCTCTCTCTGTACCATTTTTTCAGTACAAATAGTTTTCTTTTATTTGATTGTTGCTGCTACTCTTTATTCACTCAGCTCATGGCGGACTCGTAAGGAAAGTGTTAAGGTCATATATCATGTTCTTATTAGGGATTCTCATAAACTTTCTTCATTAATCTCTCAAATGACACACCTGTAGCTCACTAATTCTCAAGAGTGGATGTCATAATGAAAGAACTGATGCACGAGCCATTACACCGGGCACTCTGATGGTAGTCCTCCTGCTTCTCTGTTCACTAATTCCGCAGAGTGCATAGCATGATGAAGGAACTGGTGTGTGAGGCATTACACTCGACACTCTATGATAATTGTACGTTTGTGATTGCTCTCTTTTTCATTTCTCTTTTATTTCTTACTTTTCGCGATCCTACCCATGCCATGTCCACTAATTTTACTTTTATGGTCTCTTTTTTTCATGTTCCCCGACCCTGCCCATCCAGTTCAGTTATTAATGACATATTTCGATAATAACAATAAAGAAAGAGCTATGACCCTAATAATAATAATAATAATAATAATGACAAAGCTATGACCATAATAATAATGATGACAGACCTATGACCATAATAATAATAATACTGACAGAGCTATGACCATTATAATAATCATAATGACGGAACTATGAGGGTACTGATAACCATGATGATGATTCTGAACATCGACATTACCATCCTTTTGCTCCTCCTCCTCCTCCTCCTCAACATCAACATCAACATCACTCTCTTCTTCAAATTTTCTCAGCAGATAAATAGTAAAATTACAATATAACAATGAAAAATTAAAAGTCGTCATACAGATAATAAATGAATAGATGCATGAATACATAAATAACTACAAGCATGGTAATAAAAAGGAAAAAAAAAAAGAGATGAAACACACACTCGTAAAAAAAAGAAAACAAGAATATATTTTTAGTTAATTGACAAAACAAATAACATTCACTTATATATACAGGCAACAGAGAGGCAAGTCTAAACGTAAAAGCGCCAAAAATAAAACACAGAGAAATACACGATGCTACAACGGGGAACGAGAACATAAAGCAGATCAAACACATGAAGTTATGGACAGAACAATTAACAAACAAAATAAATAGAACGGGAAAACTATGTGATACGAAAGCCAGAGAAAAAAAAAGGACAAAAGAAATGAAAAAATGCACGATACTAAAATAGTGAAAAGGAAATTTGACACATCGTTTTTATTTAAGTGTTGGATGCAAAGACCGAAAAAGCGACATACGGGTTTGTTGACTTTTTTAATACCCAGGCGTGACGGGAAATTTTTAATACCCAGGCGTGACGGGAAATGACGTTAGGTTAGGTTAAGTTTGGTTTTCGCTTTATGGTTAGTTAGGAGAGATGCCCGTAACGCACTGTGAGTCTTTTCGGTCCCTATACAGTATCAATGTCTATTTATCTGTCTATCTATACCTATCAGTCAACCTACCTACCCATCTACCTAACCTCCTACCTACGTACCCCCCTCTCTCTCTCTATCTATCAATCTTTATCTGCCTGCTTGCCTACCTACCTGTCTATCCTATTTATCTAGGTCTGTCAATCAATCCATCTACCTACCTGCCAACCGATCTATCCATTTATCTACCTACCTACCTACCTAAACCCATCCATTTATTCCTCCATCCATCCATCCATCTACTCCTCCATCCATCCGTCTATTCCTCCATCCATCCATCTCTTTCTCTATCCGTTCACCTATTGCTCCATCCATCCATCAGTCCTTCCATCCACACGTGTACATGCATAATGAATAGCACAAAACCCTAATTCTCAGCAGTCTTCCCACCGAAATAGTTCATCCACCCATTCACTCATCACCTAAGCCTTCCAAATTCGCGGCTCCACCTCAAAGGCCTCAACGTCCACACAAAAAAGGGCTTGATAATGCTTTTGGGATAGGGATCATTGCATCGATTACGAGAGAGAGAGAGAGAGAGAGAGAGAGAGAGAGAGAGAGAGAGAGAGAGAGAGAGAGAGAGAGAGAGAGAGAGACTCACTGAAGTAAAACGGAACTGATGAAACGAATGTACATGAAAATTAATAACAGCAAAATAATACATCTAAACAGCAAAATAATATGTTACCTAAAATACATTATAGAAAACTGGGAAACGTGATACCAATACAATGCAGTCTCCTTCAAAATAAATATTAAACTGAAACTGGTGGAGAAAATTCAACATGTAACCAATTTTAATAATAGAAGTAGACGAAATAAACATTAATAAAAGCCTATGACATTAAATAATGCCCAAAACGGGGAAAGTGATACCAGTACAACAGACATTAAAAACTCGTCCAGAACAAAAACCATAAATGCCTGGTAAATGCTGGAGCAATATCGGAATTGATAAATACACAACCCACAAAAACAACAGCCTCCCTTCCCCACAACACCCATAACCTCCCTCTCTAAATGGCAACAATAGTGGAGTGGCACGAACCTGGGGGCCATAGTATATAAAAAATTGAAAGCTAAAATAAATACGAAACTTTTAAAGCGCACATTTCATCCGCCATTCACACACACACACACACACACACACACACACACACACACACACACACACACACACACACACACACAGGGACATTTCGTGGGGCATAAAAGTTTGGAGGATCGCTGTTTGCCCTTACCGCGATCACGTCTTTTTATATTTTATTCTTAATGGTCGAGAGTTCATTTTTGTTTAGGCCGTTAAGGTGAAATTTACTCGCAATGTAGGGGTTGGGAAAATCCCCCAATACACTCTAAGGTAATGGCGTCTTTCTCTACTTTATTCATGCTACCGTCAGACGATTTTATTCACTTATAGTACGGTGGGGGGAGAGGTGGGGAGGAGGACGGTTAATTACTTCTGCCAAAGGGCGGTTTGTGTGTTTATTCTTCCTGCCACAAGACGATTTTCCTCAGTTCAGGGGAGATTTCTCCGAATTGGAGGCCAAAGCTACCGACTTCCTTAACCCGTTCACTACCAGGACTTTCTCTCTACTTAAATAAAATCGTCTGGTGGTGGCAAGAATTATATCATGTCATCAATGTGGAATTGATACAGGACAAATGCCTTTTTTTTTTTTCATCAATACACTGCAACCATAACAGTAGGTATCCCGTGCCATTCAGGTTTTAAAATCTCGGAAAGAGGAGTGTGAGGACTGAGGGAGATGGTCTGGGATAGGCCGGGATAGTTTAGTGTACTCTAGGGTGGTCTAAGCCGAGTAGCAATAGTCTGGGAGGGTCTGTTATAGTTTGAGATAGTTCAGAATAGTTTACGGTGCATCTGAGGCGGAGAAAAGAAGTCGAGGTGATTTTGGATAGTTTAGAACAGTAAGGTATAGTTTATGATGGTTTACTGAGCTCTGAGGTGAATAAAAGCACTCCCAGCTGATCTTTGACGGATTGCAATGGTCTAGGATAGTTTTTTTTTTTTTTAAACAATTTATGGTGTTTGGAGGATAGTCAGATGTAGGTAGGTTAGCATGGAATTTGTTACGATAGCAGAGGATAAATTAGAACGGCTAAGGGATACGATTCTCGAACCTATATATGATAAATTCCTCGTAACTTTTTTTTTTTTTCAGGAAGAACTGGAGACAAGGAAAGTTTCCAAGTTTGTCTTTTTTTCCCTTCTTTCCTAAATTAAAAAAAAAAGTCTTGGCAGTTTTCCTACAATAAGCAGGAATTAATCTGACGAAAGAATGAATGACGGGAAAGATTCTACTCTCGTAATCCATTTTTTTTTTAAATGGAGGGGGGAGATTTTCCTCTCGTCATTAATCATTCTTCGAAAAAAAAAAAAATCCCGAGTTATGACACGTAATCCATGGTAAATACCCCACCCCAGGATGGCTTGGGGAGTACTGGCTAAATATTGCCTATAGTCGAATATCATGGCTTCTTAACCCTTTTAATACTATGACGCTTTATACTTTTTCACTATATTGTTCGTTATTACTATACTCAGTTTTTTTTTTTAATCGAGGCGAAGATGCACTTGACAGATTGGTGATTATTGGCTGAATGCAACATTACTTCATAATCTAGCATTATTAACTGACAACAAATATCTGAGGGGAAAATTTGGGTTTGTAAATATTTTTTGGACATGTTGCATTCAGCTAGTCATCATCAACCCGTCAGGTGCATCTTCGCTTCAATAAAAAAAAAATGAAGTATAGAAGGTTTATACTGCCTCGTGAGAGATGTTTAAAACTGGAGGGGTTAGATACAGCCTTCAGAAACCCCTTCACTACTCAGGGCCTCGCCTAAGAGGACTGGAATTACCTAGTAGTGGGTAGAGTGTGTTGAAAAGAAAAAAAAAAAGTCACCAATTGGAAAAAATTAAGGTATTAGAAATGTTAGCAAAACAAGAAAATGCTTTACTGTCCCGTAATAATGGCGACTGTATCATTTTATTTCCCTCACAGGATAACATTCAGCTTACGAGACCAACAGTATATCGGTGTTAGAAACACCTTTATTTTACTAGAATACCACTTAAGAGCCTTTCTAATGTCAGTTCACTTGAAGAAGATATAGGAGCAAAAAAGAAAAATATACGTTAATATCACGACTCCTGTCGCCCACAAACACACCTGGAAAATAATTGTAATGATACAAAATGGCAAAAATATAATCAAATCCAAAAAAACTGTTTATATTTGTCAACTTTAACACTTTGCCTGCGAATTAATTTGCATTTTACTTTGGCTGACCTTAGATGATAATACGACCTTCAAGACAAACCCAGGGCACTGCTAAAAACTCACAGTATTAACATTATGGTAAAAAAAAAGGGGCGCCATTATATTCCACCATGCGACTGACGATTTTTAAAGGTTATAGAAGCTCACCGCCGTAAAAGAACCACTACAATTTCCCTCAGCCTCACCAACTCGTCTTGTGGTAGGCTGAGCAAAATAACTTAATGTGTGCGTACGAGGCCAAAGGATTAATAAATATGTGAGGATGAGATGTCAGGGGAACCATTTGCCCTTGAGAACATGGCCCACAGTCCCGGCATGCAGTACCATCAGTGTCCTGGAAAGCAATGTAATACCACACGCACGCACACGCACACGCACGCACACGCACACGCACACACACACACACACACACACACACACACACACAGTCTTTCTCTCCCCCCCCCTCTCTTCTCTCCCTCCAACAGCAACATACCTCCTTTCTTATGACATCCTTCTTAACACACTTTACATTCTCTTCCCATCAGAACCCCCCCTCCTCTCTCTCTCTCTCAATGTACGCTAAGTCATTCGCTTTCATGCACTCTCTTCCCTTCCTTCCGCCTTCTCTCTCCCGTCTGTCTGTCGTCCTTAGTCTCTCTCTCTCTCTCTCTCCTCCCAAGCCATGTTCTGGGAGGGCTAAAGCGGAATTAATACAGTTCTGGGCCATATTGCAACTCCAGGTACGAGACAATACGGTGTTTGAATACGGTGTTTGGATACGGTGTTTGGATACGGTGTTTGGATATGGTGTTTGAATATGACGTTTGGATACGGTGTTTGGATGTAGTGGTTGGATATGGTGTTTGGATATAGTGGTTGGATATGGTGTTTGGATATAGTGTTTGGATGCTGTGGATACGATGATTGGATATGGTAATTGGATATGATGTTTGGATACGGTGTTTGGATATGGTGTCTGGATACGATGTTTGGATATGATGAATGAATACGGCATCTGGATATGGTGTTTGGATACGGTGTTTGGACGCGGTGTTTTGGATACGGTGCTTGTCCCCTTCAGCCAGAAGACTTAGCTTTATATTTTACCTATACAACCTCAAGACACTTTGATTTAGATTTAGAAGGACCTAAATAGGTGAAAGGATTAAGGTAACGTATATCTAACCCTTAAGGAGTGCAAAATACAAAGATGTCATTACCTGGAAAGACCTAAATACGGTGCGAATACGGTGCCGGAATACAAGTTTCAATACAGTAATACGATGCTTGGGTATGGTGCTTCTAGACGGAGCATGAGTACGGTAATACGGTGCTTCAATACTGTGCCTGGAGTCAGTGTTGAATTCAGTAATACGGTACCTGAAATACGGTACTTAAAATACATAGATTAAACACGGAATCTTGACATCAATGCGATTCTGTCGATCTTGAATTTGGCCCCCTGATTTTTTTCTTTTTTCTTGGAGGGAACAATTTGCTGGCTTCTGGCCTTTGGTTCCTTCTTCCTTGCAATAAAAATGAATAAATAAAATAAAACCAGCCTTCCGAAACTCAAACAGAACACGAAATTTCCTCTTTTCCCAAACCGACAATGGTGATCGTTGCTGACATTTGTGGTGCCCTAGTTTTCACCTCAGCATAGTATGATTGCTTGCCGTTAGCCCCAAATGACATGCAAAGTGGGTGATTCGCTGCCAAAGGGTTAATAAGGCGCCTCTGGGACGGTGTTAAGGGACTGGGTACACGGCAGAGCGGATTATGTAATATTAGGAAGGATTGGGATTAAGTAAGATGGTGCTTCCGTAGGGTTATGTAAAAAGGAGGATTATGTAAGATTATGTAGGATTGGGATTAGGTACGCTGGTGTTTATGTAGGATTATGTAAAAACAGGATTACCAGTATGTAAGATTACATAAGATAGGGATTAGGTAAGATGGCGATTATGAAGAACTGTGTAAGACGAACATTTTGTGACAATGCAGGATGAAGATTATGTAAGATTATGTAGGACCAGGATTATGTAATATTATGCAGAATAAAGATTTTTCAAAGAGGGGGATTATGAAAAATTCTGTACTACAAGATTTATGTAGGATTATGTAACAAGAAAATTATGTTGATTATGTAAGACAGGATTCTGTAAGGCTCTAGGATGAGGATTATATTGTGTAAGATTATGTAAGTTGTGGATTAAAAAATTTTGAGGCAGATGAGGCTAATATAAGAAGATTATGGATGATTTTTTAAAGGTGAGATGATGAAAGATTAAGATTATATGAAACAACATTAACTAACACCGAATTAAGATTATATAAGAGTGATTATAGAAAGATTAACCCTCTCATCGTCAGGACAACTCCAGAATTCTCTTTAAATTAACACCAGGCGATTTTAATTCATTGTAAGTTAAAGGAGGCTGAGAATGTTAATACCTGGTCCATTAATACAAGGTAAATACCACTAGCAAGGGATTTCAAAACACTAGAAGAGGAATATTTAGCAAGCAGGAGTAGCTTTGCAAGCAGTGAATTTAACAGGTAGGGATTTCACAACCAAGGAGATTATACAAGCAGGGATGTCACAAGTAGGAATACCACAAACAGGGATGTCACAAGCAATGCTGTCACAAGCTAGGATGTCACAAGCAAAGATGTCACAAGCAAGGACGTAATAAGCAAGGACGTCACGAGCATGGATGTCACAAGCAAGGATGTCACAAGCAAAGATGTCACATTAAAGGATGCGTGTGGTGTGGGCCCGTACAGTTCCTATCAAGATTTCAGGTAATCTTAGAAAAACTCCGTCTTCCCCACAGTATGGTATATTGAAGGGGCCCAGATGTTACCCCTAAAGAGTGTAGATATTCTCTGACTTCTCGTTCAAACTTCTAGGCTGGAGTTAGAGAGTAGGAGTGGTGTTCAATGTTATCCCTAGCCTGTGAGTACGTAGGTGGGTAGGTAAGTAGGTGACTAGGTAGGTAAGTAGGTGGGTGGGTAGGTGGGTGGGTAAGTAGGTGAGTAGGTAAGTTGCTTTCTCTTACAGTTCCACAAGCAAGAATTTCACAGGCATGGCGATTTTGAAAGCGTGGATTTCTGCAACGTGGATTTTGCAAGCAGAGGGAGGCTACTGGGGGATTAGAGGGTGGAATCCGTTGAGGGATGGAGGAGGAGAGAGGAAGGGAAGGGAGGGAGGGAAGAAAAGAAGGAGAGAGAGAGAGAGAGAGAGAGAGAGAGAGAGAGAGAGAGTTTAGAGGGAAGGAAGAAGGGAGGGAGGTAAAGAGGAAATTTAGATGGAGGAACGGGGCTCGGGAGAAAATTATAGGTAGGGAGTAAATTTAAAAGGAGGTAGGGAGTAAATTTAAAGGGAGGGAGGAAGGGAGGGAAGGAGGGGAGGAAGGGAAGGGGAGGGGGAAAGGAAGGAGGGAAGGGAGGGAGCTTAGAGAGTGTAAAAGCTATGTGTGGGAGGGGTGGGGGGTGAGGGAGTGGTAGGAAAGGAGGAAGGGGGACTGGAAGATTATAGAAGGGGAGGGAGAGAAGAACGACGGGCGGGTGAATGGATGGATGGATGGATGGATGGATGAATGGATGAGTGGGTGGGTAGGTGGACTAAGGATTATGGATGGCTGGATAAATGATTGAATATGTGTATGGAAGAATGAATGGCCAGATAGATGAATGAAAAGAGGGAAGAAGCCAAGAGACTGATGGGAGATTTAAGGCAGGAGGCTTAGGAGGAGGGAGGGGAGGGAAGAAGAGAGGGAGGGGAAGGACAGAGGACGGGAGCTTGGAGGAATTTGGCGGGATGGTGAAAACAAGATGGATGGAGGGAGAGAGGTGGAGTAGGCGTATAGAGAAGAGAGGTGAAAGGCAGGAAGGAGGCTGCGAGAAAAATTTTGTAAGAAGGAAAGTAGTGGTGATGGAAGAATGGTGTTTGGGCGGAAGGAGAAAATGTTGGGAAGGAGGGAGGAAGAGAGGGAGGGACAGCAAAATGACAAAGTAGGGAGAAAACTGAGGAAGAAAGGCGGTGGAGAAGGATGGAGACGCCTAGAAATGAAGGTAATAAGGTTTAATGGAGTGACAAAATGGGAATACTAGTGTAGGCAAGCCTAACAGACCCCGATAAACATCAAGTAAAGACGAGTACGTTACAATACACACAGGTCGAACTTTGACTTTATCCTGTGACCTTGACCTTTGACTGGCTGTTCTTAAAATCGAATCCCTTCATCCATAGCTTATCTTTAAGCCGTTCAAGTTTGGCCTAAATCGAAAAGAAAACTGTTTTGATTACCTTTCTTACCGGTACGTTACCTTGACCTTTGACTTAATGTTCTAAAAACTATAGGCCATTTCCTTGGCTGACCCTCAACCCTTCCATCAATTTTGGTCCAAATTGGAAAAAATGGAAACACAAATACATTACAAATCGGTCCTCCACTTACATACAATTCTGTTCCTCAATTACGTTCCTACATACATAGTTACATAGCCAGTCAGTAAAAAACTAAGTTATTGTTATCCTTGTCAGCATCCAAACATGGGGCATGAAGCAGAGGAGAAAACAGTTTAAGAATGAGAGAGAAGATGGGGTAGGCAATGAATGAAGGAGGGAGGGAATTATGAAGATAGCACATAAGCAAGAAAAAGAGAGAGGAAGAGGTCAGAAAGGAGGTAAGAAAGGAGGAAGAGCGTGTTAGAGGGAGGGACAGGAATAACAGGAGTGGTAGAGTGAGGAAGAAAATGAGGGAGAGTATGACAGAGGGAGGGAGGGAAAGAGGAAGACAGTAAAACAGAGAGACGGCAAAAGAGAAAGACAGTGAAAGAGGGATGGAGGAAAGGAGGAAGAGGGTGAAAGAAGGCGAGGGAGATGGAGAAAGACAGTGAAAGACGGAAAGAGCGAGAGTAGAAGAGGAGGAGAGCGAAAGAGGAAGAGAGCAAAAGGGGAAGAGAAAGAAAGAGGGAGAGAGGGGAAGATGACAGGAGTAAGAGGGGGTGAAGAGAGGATGACTTGAATAAGAGAGGGAGAAACCAAACTAAAAAGAGACAGGGAGTACTGTAATCACCAACACTCTGGTTCTATCCTTATACGAATTTCACAGACCCACGAGAAACACGGCCTGCCATCAGTGTCTTACGATGGCTCCTGACCTGCCTTGAGGTTCAGAATTGCTTTTAGGGTGTCATAAAAATCCAGAGAGACATTCGGAAATTTTTTAGTGCCTCCAGATGCACATTAAAACTGAGATACGTAGCAAGTTTTCCCCCATAAATCAAATGGATATATTACCCTATTATATATCTGACTGGATTTTTTTTTTTTAGACACTGATTTTCACATTTTAGTAATACGTAATGATGAACACTTCATTACATTTATGGCCAATATCTGTCACACACCATTACAGTTATGTATTCACACAGATAGAGCTATGTGAAGTTTACTGTTGCTACTGTTTAATGATAAAAGTTTGACCAATCACCCTAGAATTGAAGAGGTCAAGGGAGACTATATTTAATAATTCCAGTTGGAGAAGTATCTCGTAAGTTGAATAAAATCGTCTGAAGGTAAGAATAAAATACAAAATACGCCATTGTTGTGAAATGCGTAGGACAAGGAATGAACAAGAGGGGGTAGCACTGTAACAAGGCATCTATTTCACTGGTGTTGGACAGGACTCTTAACTCTGACACGTTTAACTCCATCCAAACGAAAATTTCTTATATTCTACTCTAGCCCTCTCCATATGATACTCCCCCCCCCCCCAGCCTGAGCCACGTATGTTTGTGAAGGGATTGGAAATAAACTCCATTACCTCATTTGCAACGAGAAATCTCCCTTTCAACGGAATTACGTCGTCTGAAAGTTGCAAGAATAAGTCAGAAAAACGTCACTGTGAGGAACTTAAATGGCTCTCCTCCCTCTCTATCATTAAACATAATTATCGTACATGATATCACGCCTCCATAACAACTAAGTAAGCTGTCAAACATAATTTTTTAAAAGTATGCGTAATTAAATTTTCATTCCGCGCTTATTATTGCTTTCATTCCTCACCTGACATCCTGTATTCTGTCGTGCATATATTTTATTTTTAAAAAATACGAACAGAAAATACTGTATTCTTTTATATTAATACATCTCATCTCACGCCATGCTCTCTGTCATACATTATTTCTAAACAAAAGACTAAAAAAAGGGCGTGGTATTATTATTTACCGTTTTCCTTACATCATATTATTCTTTTGTGTAGGTAAAAAAAAAAAACTAATTATGATTTTTTTTCTACCAGTTCTCATCTCAACCTGAATTGCCATCTATAACATTTTAAACAATTATCATATCGATTATCCTTACCTATTATCCCACCTAAAGATATGGTGAGACATTAAAAAAAGGAATGGTCAAGCATGTTATTTTTTTATCTTTCTTCTGTTCCTATTTTTTTTGCACTCATCTCATACCAAGAACTCTGTCGTGCGATCCATCAAGTCTTTCTGAACATAAGCTTGGCCCTCAGGCAGAAAAGACTGAGAATTACTGCTACTGAGAATTACTGCTTCAGAATCTTACTATTTTGCCAGTGCTCAAGGATTAGAAATTTTACGGATATTTTTCCCTGCTTGAAAATAGGACCCAACTTAACTGCTTACGATATATGACTTTAATATTTTGTCCTTGTTTTGGAATACTGAAATTTACCCTCATGGTCGGGACAACTCTAGTAATCTGTTCCAGCAAACGCTAGTCGATTTTTTTCAGCTGAGAGAGTCACGGATGCCTGAGAGCGAAAATATTCACAGTGGGTCATGGATTTACAGTCTCTCTCTCTCTCTCTCTTTCAGAATACGACCCAGTTTACCATGTGGGTCGAGGTTTTGCGATTTTTTTACTGTTTGCGTTTGGATTATTAAGCTCACGTTCTGTCGGTCACAGTTAACAGCTTTAATTCGCTGACACACTTTATATTGTATTCTTGCCACCCTCGGAATATTTTCAACTCCTTTAACTTAGTCTGGAAAGTCTCTCCTGAGCTTAATAAAATCGTCTTGAGATATCGAGAATAAAATTATAAATACAACTTTGTAGTAGTCGCAATCCCGGGCTCACCTGAACGTGAACCCAGTAGACTACACGCTGAAAATTCTCTCTTTCGGCAGCTCACCATCCTCCTTTCGGGGGGGTAGGGAGGGGGTTGGGGGACGTTTGTATGGCCAAGCACCAGAGATGATCATTTGCATCAGTGCCACCACATGAAGGCGTCCCTCTCCAACACCACGTCGACGGGGGGAGGTAATCAATCGTCCTCATTTCCAGAGACAGAAATAATTCCCCCTAAGACCTTTAGCATTTCAGCTCCCTTCATCCTCTTTCCTGTTTTTATTACATTTCTTTTGACCCCAATACCACCATTTTTTTTCCTCGATAATATTACGCCTGGTTTTTCATTTTCCTCTCAATCTTCCCTCCCAGTTATATTTGGAACTCAGATTGCATGTACGGAATAACTAAATATATTTCTGTCAACAACTTTTATTTCATGATTTTTCTGCAACAAAATTCTGTACACTACTAGCCACTTCAGTGCGATTAAGCATTTTTAGTATATTCCTGCTACCGTCAGACGATTTTAGTCAGCTTAGATTTTTTTCGAACTGGAGGGGTTAGATGCAGCCTTCATTAGCTCGTTTAATGCCAAAAGAAATCCCTAACTAACTTGCAAAAAATCGTCTTGATGTAGCAAAAATAAACTTATCATCAGAGTGAAGGGGTTAACAGTGCAAGGTGGACGATTTCTTACTGACCTGAATACAACCAGACGATTTTATTCACCATAAGGGATCTGTCGGGCTGAAGAGGTTGATTTTTCTGTGTTTTTTTCCTTATAAGATTTCTGCTCGATCTTCTACACATTAAATTTATGGTGTGTGTGTGTGTGTGTGTGTGTGTGTGTGTGTGTGTGTGTGTGTGTGTGTGTGTGTGTGTGTGTGTGTGTGTGTGTAACAAATTTCACCCTTTTAGCCCGAGGACGTCAAATTTACACCATGCTTGCTGCTACCAGACGATTTTATTCAGCATATGAGAGCATTCTGAGAGTGAAAGACATACTGAACTCTTTATCTAACCCCTACAGATAAAAAAAAATCCCAAAATAAATAAAATCGTCTGAAAAGGCACGAATAAAATATAAAAGGCGTCCTCGTAATGAAAGATGAGACCCGTCCTTTTCTTTAAATAATTAGGCTGAACAATGGAAGCGTCATGAATGCTAATGGTCTAGGTAATCAGGGTAATTATATTTAAATTACATGAGCTCAGACACACACACACACACACACACACACACACACACACACACACACACACACACACACACAGAGGCTGATAAAGGAAGACAGACAGAAACACACATACTCGCAGACGGGCACACAGACAGAAAGGCTGACTTACTGACTAAGACTACACACACACACACACACACACACACACACACACACGCATACATTTCCCCCTCTCCCCACTCTCTCTCTCTCTCTGTCACACACACACACACACAGACACACACACACACACATACATTTCCCCCTCTCCCCACTCTCTCTCTCTCTCTGTCACACACACACACACACACACACACACACACAGATCCTGTCTAATGTCGGGAGCCAAATTAAATCATCATTGAAAATGGAGGTTAAACTTGGCAATTACTCTCTCCGCCGAGGTAATGAAAGCGACTGGGTGAGTGGTGAGTGGCGAGGGGGTGATGAATGGTGAGGGGTGGTGAGTGGTGTGGGGGTGATGAGTGGTGAGAGGGTGGTGAGGGGTGGTAAGTGGTGAGAGGCTGGTGAGTGGTGTGGGAGTGGTGAGCGGCGAGGGGGTGGTGAGTGGTGAGGGGGGTGGTTAGTGGTGGGGGGTGGTGAGTGGTGAGGGGGTGGTGAGTGGTGAAAAGTGGTGAGAGGCTGGTTAGTAGTGTGGGAGTGGTGAGTGGCAAGGGGTGGCAAGTGGTAAGGGGATGGTGAGTGGTGAGGGGGTGGTGAATGGTGAGGAGTGGTGAGTGGTGTGGGGGTGATGAGTGGTGAGAGGGTGGTGAGGGGTGGTAAGTGGTGAGAGGCTGGTGAGTGGTGTTGGAGTGGAGAGAGGTGTGGGAGTGGTGAGTGGCGAGGGGTGGTAAGTGGCGAGGGGTGGTGAGTGGTGAGGGGGTGAGTGGTGAGGGGGTGGTGAGTGGTGAGGGGGTGGTGAGTGGTGAGGGGGTGGTGAGTGGTGAGGGGGTGGTGACTGGTGTGGGAGTAGTGAATTGTGAGGGGGTGGTGAGAGGTGAGGGGGTGGCGAGTGGTGAGAGGGTGGTGAGAGGGTAGTGAGGGGGTGGTGAGTGGTGAGAGGGTGGTGAGAGGGTAGTGAGGGGGTGGTGAGTGGTGAGGAGCGAAGTACTGGTGAGGGGGTAATGAATGGAGGGTTGGTGAAGAAACGGTGAGTGGGTGATGTGAAGTGGTGGATGGTGAGTGGTTAGGGAGTGGTGAAGGAGCATATGGGGGCCGTAAGGAGGTGGAGACTGTGTAGTGAGTTAGTGTGGTGAGTGATGACAGAGTTGTGACGGTGTGGTAAAGGAGTGAGAATGATTAGTGGTAAGGAACTGAGTGGTGAGTGGCGAAGTAGTAAGATGGTCGACAGTGGAGACGAGTGGTGAGTCACTGAGAGGGAGAGTAAGAGCAGAGAGTGAGGTGGTGAAGTGATGAGCAAGCAATGAAAGTGAGGGAGTGGAATGGCGGCTGGTGGTGAGGAAAGGAAACTGCTGAGTGATGATGACGCAGGAAGATGATGAATGGTGGTGAAATTTTGGACTTCTTCACTTCTCCCCGAACCCCTTTCAATGAGATGACACTTCTTGCCCCTGTGCGGCTCATACCTCAGCGGGTGTTATGTTTTGCCCGGTGGATGTCCGTCTTCCTGAACAAAATAACAATTAGTTTTGATCTCATTTTGACGAAATTTGTTGAAAGGATTTTGGGTTAGTCAAGGAGAGTCAGATATCAAAGTCACATGGCAAGATTATATAATATGGTTCTGATTTGATTTAGATCACACATGGTGTATGACTTATGGGTGAGGCAAGAATATGGGGATTCAATATCAAGGGCATTCAGGCATAAGGCTAAGGTCACAGAGCAAGGTCAAAGTTCGATCCATTTGTGTCCATGTGTGAACAGAATAACTCTGACAGTTTTGATCTAATTTAATGCAAACTTAGGAGAAAGTTGGAGGTCTGCCAAAATGTTCATCTACTGTTTTCAAATCAACAGGTTAAAGGTCATGGTCATATGGCATGACTGAATTAACAGTTTTCATCCGACTGAGGCCATACTACGTGGAATGATTCACGGTACAGCCAAGATGAAAAGACCGATTTTGAGGGCAATCCGCCAAAGGTCACAGCCACAAAGCAAGGTCAAACATTCGACTGTATAACTAAAATAGTTCTATTCTGATTCTAACTGGGCCAAACTTGGTGGAAGGACTGATGGTCAGCCAAGGATGATGCAATCTGATTCTGAAAACGTTAGGCCAAAAGTCAGGATCACAGGGAATGTCAACTCAGAATTAAACAAACTTGGATCAATGTATTAGTGGAAGGGTTGAGGGCAGCCAAAAACGAAGTGTTCAATTATTAGATTTTTAGATGAATCTTCGGAGGCTGGGATGAGAAAGACAGACCGGAAAAGACTTGGGACGAGGTAACAGGGTGTGACCTCAGGGATAAGGGACTGAATACGGAGGCTGCCAAAGATCGAGAAGCGTGGAAAGCCGCCATTAGGTGACCAATGCCGACGCATGCAGGCATGTTGGAGCATTTATAAACGATACGATACGATACAATACGAATCGGCCGAATGTTAAGGTAACACGGCAATCTCAAATAATCGGCCCTTAGACCATCAGTTGGGCGCGATGGTTGAACTGACTGCTGCTTCTTGTTTACCTCTATACTATTCTAGCTGTTTCCAGACAATTTTTTTTCCTGCTTAAGAGAATCCTCTAACTGAACGTGTTATATACAGCCTTTATTACCTTTTCACCACGAAGGGCTCTCATAAGCATAACAAAATCGTCTGGTGTTAGCAAAAATTTAATATGTATGGTTTCACGACACTAAGAAACAATTAAAAAAAAAAAAAAAAAAAAAGAGGAGCAACGATGATGGTGACAACAACACTACCATTGCCACGAATATCTCCCCGTGTATAATGGAGTACATTATCACTAAAGTCAATATGTCTATACTACTCTCTATCTACAGCCCGAAGCCTAATGCCAAAGTTCAGATCGGGTGCTCAGGAGAAAAACACCATGAGGTTTCTTTACCGTTACTGTTCCCTCGATTCCCTCTTGCTATTCCAAGTCGGCTTTCCTCATGGGCAATGCTTACGCAAGGTATTTTTACCCGTGTGATCGATGGTTTCACAATGAGTCTTGTTTCTGTTCCTTGTATTTTACAAGGCAAATATTTATGGGAGTAAATTGTAATTAAGTTAGTGGTCAATATTAAGAGTTTGTTATTTTAATGTGTAATGGCAAAACATAATATTTTTCGGTGGCTTGTACAATCACCAATATAAAGTCTCTGCCACAGAGGTCCAATGACATTCAAATGGCACATACGGTATAATTGGTAACGTCCCGGGAGGGTTGGTATGCGTGTCTGTGTGAAATAATTATCGTACTGTGTGTGCTGGCCCTACGTCATAGTTAATTACCACCAAATAAATTAACACTGCGGCAGCATATACTATCCGACTGATGAGAATTGATCTTACTATATATGATGCTGTCTGATACCGGTATTTATACTCGTGCATTATATATATATATATATATATATATATATATATATATATATATATATATATATATATATATATATTAGGAGGCCAGTTCTCATTTTGGTTAATGATATTCGATTACATGAACATATAATAATAGCAATTTTCAAGATAAGGGAATGAGACTTTGTTAGGGAATACTTTGGCTCGGGTAAATTGTAACCACCTCGGGAACTATTCTTCGGGGTTCGGGAAGAGGACAGCCTTAATCCTCATTGCTCCTAAAATATTATCCACAGTTTTCAAAGCAAAGGGAATGAAATTACGTATGTACAGTATACAGGAGGAGATACAGGCCAAAGCAGGTCATGGGTTCTACAGGAATTAAGGCGGATGACATGGGAGAGTATGTTGCCCCCGAGCCCAGCTTCAAAGAAATTATCCGTAACCTGGCAAACCAAAGCAACGCCAGGCAAAACTGCGAGTGTATCAACGTAGCGAACATGAGGTCCTAAATCAACACAGCCACCCACCTTTCCATTAATGCGCCACCACGATATCATAACTAAATTAAACCTTACGAAAATTCACAGTTTCATTTCTAAACTCAGGGGTCGCTCGACAACGCTAATGTTCTTATTAATGCCTTCGAGGTTGTACAGAGCATCTCCCAAGCCTTACCAGACAAGATCTTACACCTGAAGTAGTAGCATTTATACCCCGCTGGCTGAATGAGGTTAAAAGTGGCCATTGGTGCGGGCACATACCCTGGGTTCTAAAATAACATACCAAAATCCATACTGGTTTATAGCCTGTATCCCATGTATCACACACACACACACACACATACACACACACACACACACACACACACACACACGTATGCATAGATCACCTCATAACAAGTGACGATGGTAAAGAGTGTTTGTCGTTTTTCAGTTATTACAGTGAAAATATGTAGGTCAGAGAGAGACCACCAGGTAACCACCAATACGAACCACGTTACATGTTCTTCCCTACTTTTAATAAATGTCAGAGGATGTACTTTTTACTTTAATCTTGCTATCCACAATCGATTTTATTTTCAAACTGGAGGTGTAAAACAAAACCTTCATTAACCCTTCAACCACCAGGGACTCTCCTAGCTAAATAAAATCCATTGACAGAAACAAGAACAGTTAAAAATAATTATATAACCGTGCTGAAGTAATTAACACCTAATAAACACTGCACTGAACACTTTTCCTGTATCACGGTCTAACAATACTTTTTAGCGTTTGAAAGTTTGTGTATAATCATCGAGGTTCATATACTTACAGAACACTTCCTTGGGGTAAGAAGTGTGACTGTTTCTTAATCTTAACTTGGAGATTTTCTTTTCCTTCTGTATCTTATTTCACGTCTCTCAACTGCTACTCAAGACAACACTTCTTCGCGACGGGACCATATCTTAGCGCCAATCTATTAATGCATATCGGTGCTCACGATGCAGAGATGGTAGTTTTGGGCGAAGTTAAAGTGACAAAAGAATAATTCAACTCTTTAAATCCAGTGACGTCTTTTTCATTTTATTCTTGCTACTTCCAGGCTATGATGTTAAACTTCGGATTGATCTCTATTTCTGATGGAGTCGATGAAGGATATAAATAATTACTTGAGTTCTAAAAGTCTTTTCTAAGATTAATGCAATCATCTAGAAGGAACAATAATAAATCATAGAGAGCCTCATCGCGGTCAAGGAGTTAAGAATCGATATATGTCACTCTAATGAATAACGTGAGTCAGGAACAACAGGGTACCGCAATATTCATCGTCTGTGGTGTTATACGAGTACAGTATGTGTATTTCTTCTTTGTTTTCCAATTCATAAATTTTATCTCTTCAAGCATCATCCACGACTTCCCTCAATCTCATCAAGCGGCTTTTACACGTAGACAGTCAAAAAATTAAGTATGGTATCTTAAATTAGTGACCATATCGAGGAAAATATTAGGTATTTGGGACACGCATTAAACCACTTAAATCTTTGGTTATGATTCCCTGGGTTCAAATAATCCTGAAAGCTGGGTAGACAGCTGATTCCTTAGCTAGACTTTTCCGTTTCATCTTTCCCTTTTCTTTTCTCTCTCTCTCTCTCTCTCTCTCTCTCTTGCTATTCCTGACTTTATTTTTCTCCTCTAGCACCACTCATCTCTACTTCTTTTCCCATTCCAAGTCACTTTCACCTCAAAACAACGCCAACACTCCCACGACAGCATTTTCTCCTGATTTCCACGTTTCTCACTCCTCCCCTAACGCCAGAGAGTATCCTTCCTTCTCATACTCTTTTATTTTGTGCTTCGTATTACTGCCACATAAAAGTTTTTCAAGCAATACGGAAATGCCGCCGAAATTTCGATTCTGATAGCATTACTCTGCTTTATGTTTTCCTACTCCTTGGCCTCCCTGCAGTTAGGCCTGTGTGTGTGTGTGTGTGTGTGTGTGTGTGTGTGTGTGTGTGTGTGTGTGTGTGTGTGTGTGTGTGTGTGTGTGTGTGTGTGTGTGTGTGTGTGTGTGTGTGTGTGTGTGTGTGTGTGTCAGTACTGGAGAAACCTTACCTTATACGGGTGTTTCTGCTCCTGACGCAATGATATTCTCGTTTATAATATTTAGACAGATCCTTATTAAAACAAATACATAAATAAATAACAATAACACAATAACGCGCGATAATATTTAGGCTTAAGCAGCAAGATAAATCACTAAGGAAGACGTACACAAGGCCGCCTAAACACGCCAAACAACGAACATTTCCAACATTGACTTTTTCTTCATGTTATCATCTCTTTCTATCCGAGTACGTTATTACCTCCACCAAAGAGGATATGTTTTTGCCAGCGTTTGTTTGTTTGTTTGTTTGTTTGTTTGTTTGTCTGTCTGTCTGTTAGTAGGATTACTCAAAAAGTTATGAACGGATTTTAATGTAATTTTGTGGAAGGGTGGGCCATGGGCCATGGAAAAACGAGTAAATTTGGGGGCGGCTCCGGAGTATCCCGCACAATATCTCCAAAAGTTCTCAAAGAATTTCAATGAAATTTTGGTGAAAGGTGGGCCATACGGCAAGAAAGAATTGATTAAATTTGGGGGTGGACCCGGATCCTATATCCAGGCATCCGGATCCTTTTTAATGGCAATGACATTGGCAGAGGTATGCGCTTTCTGAGTGCTGTCTAGTTTATACTATGTTCCGACTACGTTAGTCAATTTTGTTAAGCACTGGAGAGATGTTTTATAGTGAAAGGATTTACACTAATCTCGTCACAAGCAAGTCTCTCCCGAAACTGAATATTATCGTCTGGAGGGAGCTAGCATAAAAAATAAATCATATGAATGAAGAGGTTAACTGTCTGACCCAAAATAACAATGTGTGCATTATATTCTGGGTAAAGTTTAACGATGAGAATTGATAAACGGTAAATAACTCAACAAATAACAAAATGATAAAAGGAGCTGCTATACTTCTAATTCTTAACAATCATTGTAAAGCTATTCTTGGTATATATTTCCGTAAACCTTCTTAAGATCGCCAAATATCACTATATTCATAACTATGCAAAGGTATTTTAGTCTAGGAGAAAGAACTGTTCAGAGACTGTAATAGCGATTCTTTGCTGAACCTAAAAGAGTCCACGCAGATTTTTTTTCTTCGTAACTTCTCAAAAAAAAAAAAAAAAAAAAAAAAAAAAAAAAAATTGCTAACTACCTTGTGAACCAAAAATCAGGTACAGTCACGGTCAATAACATCGCTCCACTTTTTATCTGAACAATTATGTAACACATATACAGAATTATGATAAACTTACATGGCTCTGAACATCGCGTAGCCTAATTCCAAAAATTACTGTTCACCGTATCGTTATTTATCGTTATGAAGTGGATTGATATTTACGTCCCCAACTGTACAAAAGCTCCTCATAAGACACCCTGGAGATGCTGGTGACCCCAAGCCGAGTACGCGACCCCCCCTGAGAGGACAAGTTAGGGGCCACACCGCCACAGGGACCCTTAACTGCATTATGTGGGCCTCTTCCTCATTAAGAAACTCTGGACGCAACTGACTGCAATCTCCAGGTTTTTGGACGAACAGGGTGCGGCGATACAACAGTGATGATGATGATGATGATGATGATGATGACAAAGTTGATGACGATGGTGGTGGTGGTAGTGATGATAATGGTGATAATGACGATGAAGACGAAACTGATGGTAGTGGTAATGATGATGATGATGATAATAATGATGATAATAACGACTGGACAAGATAAGGATACTGGATATTTTATTAAGATGTCAAATATGGAACTATATTAATAAATGGACAGGAGGGTGACTTTATGGTAGAGTCAAACAGAGAAAACGGATAACAACATTGCGGGCAACGGGGTACCTGTGATAGGGTATGGAGGTCTGAGGATGTGTGTGGGACAAAAAAAAAAAAAAAAAAAAAAAAAAAAAAAAAAAAGAATCGTTGGGTATACAAAAGCAATGTGTAATAAAAATAGGTACGGAATTTATGGAGGCAAATGACAAAGGAGTGCAGTTGAAGATGATTTATAATCAAGCAGAGATGCACATGATAGGAGTTTCACCGTCTTCTTTACCGTGCAGTCGAAGAACTGCCTCATCTATTGCAAATACTTATGAAGCTAAAATAAAGAAAAAATGTAACTATGATCAACGTTTTGCCTGTGAAATTAAGGCGATAAATGCAAAGGTTAGAGTGATTAGTGAATGAACGAAGGACCCATTTACCTTGGCGTTCATGCGATTTTTCACCTACATCATTACCTATGCCTGGCTCCAATGAATCCATTTATTAGGGAGGAGAGAAGGCTGCCGTGGTGGTGACAGAACGTGTAATAAAACTTCGTGAGACTGAAAAGAGAACTGGGGAAAGATCCAGACTAAGATGATGGAAGAATGTGGAGTGGAAGATAAAAAACGAAGACGAGGGTGTTCAGACAATGAAGGAATGGGAGGAGGAAGACAATTTTAACCAATCACCTACGGGACTTTCATCTTCCTCAATCTATCCTTCCCTCTGGCTATGACCTCTACTGTTTAAAGGTATTTCGAGGTTATGGACATTAATTTTAGCTCTCTGCTGTTTAATTTTTCCTAGACTGAGCTTTTCGCACGCTTTAATCTCTTAGTTACTGCTTTCACACACACACACACACACACACACACACACACACACACACACACACACACACACACACACACACAAACGCAAGGGAAGGTTATTGGAAGGAGAGGCTTACTATATCCAAACCTTTTTATGGTCATTTATTAATTTATTTATTTACCTACTTATCTATTTTCAAAAAGTAACCAAGCAGACGAAAGAAAGAGAAATGCACGAACAAAAACGACAGAAAATCGTAAGAGAAACACAAAGCGGCTAACTTAATGGGAGAAGGAAGAGAGGAAGACCAGCGCGAGAAAATAATATAAGAAAGGCAATGAACGGCTAAGTTAATGAAGGATATTAAAGGTGGAGGACCAGGAGAGAGATAGATAGATCGAGAGAGAGAGAGAGAGAGAGAGAGAATGCTCTACCTGAGAAGGAAGAGTAGCAGACCAGAAATGAGAGAACAAAATAAATGGGGAAAAGAGAAAAGGGAGGTCATACCTACAGGAAGAATGAGGAAACGAAGACCAAGGACGCTGCAGAGGAGGGTAATTTAATGGATGAAACGGAGAGGAAATTAAATATGAAAGGAAATTATAAACGGAGACGGGAGGGGTCAGCTGATAAAAGAGCAATATAGGTAAGAAAAATAGAACAAATATAAGAAAAGAAAATTAAAAAACGAGTGGACTTAGTAAACATCAGCCTCAACCACGGACAACCTCTCCCAACAATTTTTTCCCCCGGGCCATGATTCTCCTATAATTCTCATGATATACCCCGCAACTTTAAACACCTATAATTTTTAGACGTGGTTGGCCTGCATCCCACAAGGCTAGAGGATGTCAAGATATTCTATAATCACACTCTATATTAATTATCGTAAAAATCAGGGGCTAGTCTAAATCTTCGAGCTCCTACTTTTACTAATACTGCCCTTACTCAATATAAGCCTCTCTGCCATACTCATCCTCTCCACAATTTTCCCCCCAGGAGCCCAGATTCCCTCTTACGTAATTATCAGTTAGTGAAATCAGGCATACTGGGTCCGAAGAGTTTTTTCTCGATATTTTTCTCCGACCTATGAACGGAAGTTTATAATCTAAATTTTGTAATACTACTATACGCTTTTACTCAGTTTTGGGAAGAAAGTTTGTAGTATAATTGAGGCAAGTGATAGCTTGTATATAATTGAACAAAATAACAGTACTGTAAATGTAAAAGTGTAAACGTGTGTCGAGCGCTAGTGAATTCCTTGGAAAGAACTGGTGCTTTTGAGAAACAAAAGATCAGATCACCACCACCATCACCACCATCATCATCAACTAAATTTTCCAACCTTTCCGGTTCAAAGTCTCTCCTTAGGCAATTATTATCGTCTGGAGACAGCAATAACAGTGAAGGAGTAAAAGAAAGCTATAATCCAATCTCCTCTAGATCGAAAATTCTCTGCTGAGCCAAATTATATCATCTGGAGACGGCAAGAATAAATATAAGAGATGTCACACTGCTGAAAGGTTGAAACTGCTGAAATAAGAAGAAAACTAAGAGGGTGAAAAAAATATGTTATGCACGGGTACTCTTTCAAAATACCCCTGAGTTACTGTAGAGTATTAAATTGTTTTACTCAGGGTAAAATTAACATGAATTATTATTATTATCAATATTATTATTATTATTATTATCATTATTATTACAACAACAACAACAACAACTACTACTACTACTACCACCACCAGCATTACTACTACTACTACTACTACTACCACCACTTAAGATTTTCTTTTAGTTCAGACCTACATCAACTGGTTTTAATTTGCCAAGAGATTTGTTCAGGCAGAGAAAAATGCATACACAAGACAGTTATATATATATATATATATATATATATATATATATATATATATATATATATATATATATATATATATATATAATAACTTAGGACACTGGTGATGCTTATAATTCTATGTAAGTATATTTCTCTTGCATTTTATAGCCAGTTATCAGAGTTAGTAACTCCATTTTACAGTAATTTTACATTTCCCCATATCCAGGTGGGGTAAAAAATCGGAGGATAATGATAATGGTTAAAAATTTCTTAATGCATTTTAGTTAAACTTAAGGAAATAAAGAACCGATAAACATGAAGAAAACAGACGTAAAGGAGAACTACTGTAAACTTAATAGTGGCCGGACCATTTTTTAAAAATGCATTTGGTGAGAAAAAATAATAAAATCGTGGCTAATATGAGACAAGGTAAATCAATTCATGAGTGAATGAGATGTGATATATTAGCCTTGAATAAATAAATAGATAAAAGCCAGCTAGTGATATAAAACAAGACTGACACATACAGGGTGACGGGGGTGGTCAGGTGGTTAGAGTCATCTGTTGTTTGAAAGGCCTCGAGTTCGATTCACGTCTGGGGCAGGGAACAGTCGCATAATTGGACTTTCGTTAAAGACAGACTTTAATTATCTACTACATGACCCAACCACATGCCATAAAAAACCTTCACTATTACCCTAATCAGTCCTAATGAGACACTCCTAGATCATCTTAATTACGGAGGAGAGGTATTAGCACCGAGGTAATGCCATGTGAAGGTGTGTGGCACGTAGGAGGATTGCTAGGCCTCAGGGAACGGACTATTGATTCTGGGCAAGTATTCGGACACACTGGAAAATTAAAATAAATAAATAAACAATAACTGATTGATGAGGAGCCGTATTATTGTCGGCGCAATTTTCGTAACACCTTTTCTGTGTGTGTGTGTGTGTGTGTGTGTGTGTGTGTGTGTGTGTGTGTGTGTGTGTGTGTGTAAAATTAGATATAGGACGATTAAACATGCCGTACACAAGAATAGACAGGCAAGGAAACGGTGCTACGGTGCTACTGACCTCCTGTGCTAACGAGATCACGGATCACAGAAACACCAAAACATTATGGCCTTAACACGAAAAAAAAAAAAAAAAAAAAAAAATCCAGTTTCTTCTCCTGTCATAAAAAAATCCTGTCTCCTGTCATAAAACAAATCCTGTCTCTTCTCCTGTCATAAAAAAAAAATTCTGTCTCTTGCCATAAAACAAATCCTCTCTCGTCTCCTGCCATATAAAATCCTGTCTCCTCTCCTGTCATAAAAAAAAAAAAAAAAACTGTCTCCTCTCCTGCCATAATAAAAATCCTGTCTTCTCCCATTAAAAAATCTTGTCTCCTGCATTAGAAAATCCTGTATCCTCTCCTGCCTTAAAAATCCTGTTTCCTCTCCTGTCATAAAAAAAATCCTGTCTCCTCCCCTGCCATTGAAAATCCAGACTCCTCTTCTGCCATAAAAAAAAAATCCTGTTTCCTCTCCTGTCATTAAAAAATTCTGTCTTCTCTCCTGTAAAAAAAAAAAAAAAAAAAAAAAAAAAAAAAAAAAAAAAGTCTTCTGTCAAAAAAATCCCGTCCTCTTCTGTCCTTCTCTCTACGGACTAACACTGATGACTTGAACGGACCAAAGATTATTATCTCCAGTGTCCATTGCCACAGATTTACCGGACAGATTTTCAGAGTATGGAGAATGAGAAGTAGGAGATGCGACAGGACTTTTGATGCCGGCTGTACTTGGAAAGCACCCAGACTTTCCCCCAGGCTATGACACCCAACCGTCGAAAATACAGTTCAGATCCCTACCGCAATCCAAGGTTCGAACTGGCTTTTATTTATTTATTTTTTTACTTTATCATTTTGTGTGTGGTCGACTCTGAGCACAGACATAACAGCGTGTTCCATTAGGCCAAGCAGTCCTCCTGCGTGCCAAACTCCTTCACATTCATCATTTCGGCGCTAATACTCACCGTCCATAACGAATGCAAGCTAGGGCTGTCTCATTCAGGCCAGGTGCAAAGCCATTACCGTGATGTTTTTATATGTCAGTGGGTCTGGTGGAAGATCGGTAATGTCTGCATCAACGAAATTCATATCATGCTGTTCCCTACCCTGGCCTTGCTTTGAACTCGAACCCTTTCACTTAGCAGCAACCTCTCTAACCACTCCACCCCCTAAGGCGTCACAGAACTATTATACACAAACAGGTGAAATAATGGGTAAAAAAAAAGGCGTGTGCTGGCGGGCGTGGCATCAAGTTCGGGCCTAATAAAGAAGCCATGGGATTTTCTTAATAGGATTCCAGGTGCCTTCATCACAGGAGAGGCCTTAATATTAATGAGTCTCCCCCCGCCCCACACCATCTCTCTCTCTCACTGACATATCTCGGTCTCTCGTTCTCGTTGCTGGTCTCCGTCTCGTCCTCTAATTCTCCTTCTTCGTCTCTCGTTTCGCTGTTGGTGTCGTTCTCTCCCTCTCGCTCGCTTTGTCTGCCTGTCTTTCTGTCTGTCTCTCTGTCCCGTACTGCCTATTCGTCTACCTCGTTAGCTATCAATTTCTCTCTTGCTTCCTATCTATCTCGGTCTACCTACAGATTTTTGTCCCCTTATTTGTGTATTTATCTACCTATCTATACATCCTTCGACCTATATATCTACTCTCTCTCTCTCTCTCTCTCTCTCACACACACACACACACACACACACACACACACACACACACACACACACACACACACGGCTCTAATGAAACGATATTTGACTTTCCACTTTACAATTTCTCCACACCAGCAAGATTCAGAATTGCAGGGCAGTATGAAAAACAGTATACTGATATTTGGACTGTTAATAATAATAATAATAATAATAATAATAATAATAATAATAATAATAATAATAATAATAATGTTGACTGACGATGATAATAATGATAATAATGATGATAATAACAACGACACAACTGATGATAATGGTACAGTACTTACAATCCACATATTAATCACTATAATCATCACTGCACAATGTCAAAACCAAAACAACAAAAGTAAAAAAAAAAAAACACCAAGAAGCCTCCATTGGGGAATTAAAACTTACTAAACTGATATCAGAAACTCAATAAAAAGTCGAGCCAGTCAGAAAAATGAAAAAAAAAAAAGAAAAAGAAAAAGACGACGACTCACCTGTGACCTAACCTGAGAACCAACAATTTCCTTAATACTGATGGGGATGCTATTAAGAATCTATTGTAAACCTGGCTGACTGTAACGAGGCTGAAGGTTCTTCTGCTTGACAGTCGTTCCCTTCGTTATACAGGATTTCTCTCTCTCTCTCTCTCTCTCTCTCTCTCTCTCGGCCTCAAATGAAATGATATTTGACTTGCCATTTACCAACTTCTCCACTTCAGCAAGAAACAAAAATACAGTAAAAAATATAGTGCACTGATATTTGGACTGCATTGTTATTACTATTATTATATTTATTATTATGGTAATAATAATAACAATAATTAATAATAATAATAATAATAATAACAGTAATGTGTTGATGAAAATGATGATAGTGACAATAATGACGATAATGGGAACAGTACTTACAATACACACATTAATCAATATAATAATAATCACTGCACTATCTAAAAACTCCCACATGAAGTCAATATTAAAAAAAAAAAAAAAAAAAAAGGCTCCAGGAAGGGATTCAAACTTACTAAAATGATATCAGAAACTCAATAAAAAAAATCCAAGGAATAAAAAAATAAAAAAAAGACAATTGCCCCGTGACCTGACCTACTGGGGACCAACAATTTCCTTAATAATGGGGATGTTATTTAAGACTCTATTGTTAACTAGAAAGAAGGTACATAAAGACTGAATGTTCTTTTGTTATGTCTGTTCGCTAGCCAGAGGGAAATAAATACGTGGTCTGTGTATTAAGGGAGTTTTTCTAGACGCGAACATAAATACTGATCCACTTCATTAAAATAAATTAAGGGAAAGTGAGCGATGACCTCTGAAACCTAGTGATGGAATCTTCGGGGAATTGATATGTTTTTCAGAATATTATGTTCGTGTTTCATAACTGTTTGGTTAAGGAAGGGTTTGATGTTATTGCCGGTGATTAGAGAGAGAGAGAGAGAGAGAGAGAGAGAGAGAGAGAGAGAATGAGGAAATTACAAAAGAAATACTGAGAAAAATACGGAGAGAACATACACCAAAACGTTACTGAGGTTAATCTAAACATGAAAAAACATAGGAAAACTGAGGACAAATAGCAAGTGAGAAATAATTTTTAAAATACGGATAAAATACTGAAATAAGGTGAAAAACCAAAAAACTATAAAACGCGAAAAAAAAACTAAACTGGTGAGCGAAGAAAATAATACTTACCGGTAGAGAAAACATACAAAGAAAATACTACGAAAAAGTGCTAAGATGCAAATGACATTAAAAAAAATGCTAACAGAAAGATACCGGGTGAAAATGTAGAGAAAGAATTGTTAGGGAACACACACACACACACACACACACACACACACAAACTAATGAATAATTACTGAAAATACTGAGATCAAAACTGAGAAAAACATAATAAGAGTGCTATCTAAAACAGGCAAACTATGGGAGAGAATAACAAGAAAATACTAAAAAATGAGAAATAAAGCGACAGAACAGAGTGAAAGGGAAAACAGAGAGAGAAAAAGTAGAGAACAAAGTAGTGACAGAAACCAGAACTGAGAAAGAAATATGCTGAAAGTAGAGAGTGGTATACAAGAAGAGAATATACTGAAAAAGAACTGAGAATTAAATGTACTGAGAGGATGAAGAAAGTGGTATGTAAGAAGAGAATACATATATAATGAAAAAGAACTGAAAAAGAAAAATACTGAGAGAAAGCAGAAAGTGGTATGTACTGAGAGAGAATGCTGAAAAAAAAAAAAAAAAAAAAAGCACACACACTGAACGATAATGCATTGGGAGACATGATCGGCTGGAGCACACCATTAAAATATTACCTAAAGAGCATGTCCAGAATATTCTACAAAGACGAAATATTCCCCAATACCAAACTGCACGTATGAACACAGGCTTTCGACTGTACTGTTACCCACTTCACTAGATTACTTTTTTTTTCTTTAACTTTCGATTTAACTATTACCCACTTCCCTAGATTACATTATTATTTAACTTCTTACCTCCAGTTTTTGTCAGCTAAGAAGAGATTTTTCGAGGTAGAAGGATCAGTTATAACCTCTATTAACTATTTCAGTATGAGAAGTTCTTCCATCAAACGTTTCTCTATGACACATTTTTCCGTGAGACTTTTTTCTGACGTATTATTCCATGAGACGTTTTTCTAAGACGTTTTTCTGAGACGTTTTTTTGTGAGACGCTTTTCCATGAGACGTTTTTCCGGCCTAAATATTTACTGAAAAATACGTCACCGGAGTGTAAGGGGCTAAAACTGAGTGCACGAAGGTGCAATGAAGCCCCTACCCTTTGACATATATTTATAATAAACCTGAAATTGCTAATCATCCTGCATACCACATTACAGAGTGTAGTCAGCAAGGATACAGAAATGTCGGCCATATTTTATCATCATCACAGGCTTCAAAAATTACCGTAAAAAATGGAAAATGGTCCAAACATTCGCGTTCTGTTTTAATATTACAACTCGAACCAATCCTCCTCATATTTATTTTTATACATTAACTGCGATGGCGTCCTTTCCATCCGCATTACGGCTGAGATACTTGGACATTTTTACGATCGAATCTCTGTCGTAACTTAGATTTTATTCTGCAGGAAGCACTAGAGACATGAGGTTATTATGCACACTCCTTCCTTATTCTTCCTCGACAATACAGACATAACCTAGAATAAGTTTTTCTCTCCTTTTTTTTTCTAGGGCGAACAGGAGACAGGGGAAGACTTGGCTCTCTCCTTTCCCTGCCCATCGTAAAAAAAAAAAAAAATAAGTTAGGACAGAGACTCGATCGTAAATATTTTCCAGCATCCCACCCCAGACTACCACCAGACGATTTTCTTAGCTTAGAAAATACCTCTTGTGGTCAGGGGGTTAATGAAGGCAATATCAAACCTCCGCGCCTAAGAAGTTTTTCGTAAGTTAAAAAAAAGCATGAAAATAGCAAGAGTAAAATTAAAACAATATGGCATCGTTGTGAAGAGTTTGGTACTTTAATTAATGAGGGAAGTGATCTTGTGTGTGTGTGTGTGTGTGTGTGTGTGTGTGTGTGTGTATACATACGATTAAGTATATGTATGCATTAGGTGACGGTAAATGCCCAAAAAATCAGGCCATTTATCACATTATAAGCTCCATATACACAGAAAATTACCAAATTAATCCAGATATCTTTTACAAAAATCCCTTCTCTATGCGGGTCTCACCTCTGATTTATCCTCTTTAAGTTCCCCCTCTGGTACCTCATAGGGTGATAAAGAAAACGGGGTCATTAGCCCCCCTATGTCCCTTGTTACAGACGACGCTATTAAAAGTAAGGGCTCAATTTTTCGCTTCATTTAATGGTTCTATAGGTTTGTCTGTGGGGGTTTCTGCGGCAGGGGTGAGGCAAGGAGGAGAGAAGGGTGAGGCAGGGGTGAGGCAGGAGTGAGGCAGAAGTGAGAAAGGCAGGGGTGAGGTAGAAATGAGGAAAGCGTTAGCCTGCGATATGGAAATGAAGGGTAAGTGGGGTGTGTGGGGGACAGAGGAAGACTTGAAGCAGAGGTGAAGCAGGGGTCAAAAGGGGATTCAAAAGAGAAAGCATAAGTCAGGCAGGGGTGAAGTAGGAATAAACATGTCAGAGAGGAGGTGAGTCAGGGGTGAGTCCAAGTAAGGCAGGGATAGGGAGGGGTGAAGCAGGTGTAAAAATCGGGGATGCAAAAAAAAAAAAAAAAAAAACGAAGACATGGTGAGGTGAGGTAGGTAGGGGTGAGGCAAGAGTGAAGAGTAAAGCAACAAGGAAAACAAGGACGTGGTTGGGGTGAGGTAAGCGGGGGTAAGGCAGGGGTGAGGCAGGCAGCAGCACCCCGCCATGCCTCACTGCCACCAGATACCTCGCCCCACTCCGTCACACCTCCGACCTGATCTCTGCTCCAACAGCCTGTGAGTGTGTGATAGGGACCTGTGATTGGTGACTTGTTTGTGCTGTGTGTGTGTGTGTGTGTGTGTGTGTGTGTGTGTGTGTGTGTGTGTGTGTGTGTGTGTGTGTGTGTGTGTGTGTGTACCAGCGACACAGTAATACCTTCAGTATCAATAACAATCCCTAATATCAATACACTCTCGCTAATTAAGGTAACATCAAACCATTCACTGCTTTACCTAATGATTATAATATACCTAGAGTGTATGAGTGTGGATATGTGCACGAAATGAGTATGTACTTGTCTGTGTAAATCAGTATTTGTGTGTGTGTGTGTGTGTGTGTGTGTGTGTGTGTGTGTGTGTGTGTGTGTGTGTGTGTTTGAAACTTATATTCCTGTTGGGCAGAACATGGAACTTCGAAAGTCTTAATGATGAACAAATGAACGTGTAGCAAATTTAACTGGACTCTCTCATGATAGATCCCTTTCACTTGTGTTTATTTATTTATTCTGTTATCAGATCCTACCCATCCAATAATAATAGTGTTATGATGATGATGACGCGGAGGAGGAGGAGGAGGAGAAGGAGGATTTTTGACGATGATGATGATCTGTTATGTGTGTGTGTAAGTTAATGTATACTGCAGCTATATACTTCAAAGTGTATGTATGTATATGCGTGAGTCCATAGTTGTCAGCTTTTGTGTGTTGACAGGAGGAAACGTATGTGTATGCAAGTGTGCCAGTGCGTGTGTATTTCCGTGTGTGTGTGTGCCAGTGCGTGTGTATTTCCGTGTTTGCTTGTGTGTGTGTGTGTGTGTGTGTGTGTGTGTGTGTGTGTGTGTGTGTGTGTGTGTGTGTGTGTGTGTTTTGCCTCTCATGAAACATTTTACTTTGAAATGACGCACTTCCCCAACAAAAAAAAAAAAATCTTCCACATACACCATTCTCTCTCTCTCTCTCTCTCTCTCTCTCTCTCTCTCTGTCTAATGTAGTTTTATACAGCGTAATTAAATTCTTGATGGTTTTACAGATGGCGTGTTAATTTTCTCTCTCCTAATTGTCTTTCCGTCCGTCTGCCTGTCTGTATGTGACGTTTTATTGTTTTGATTAAATACTTAAATAAAAAAAAATCTACATTACCTTTCATTATTTACATCAAGAATATCAGCATTTCAAAATATTTATTGTTTATTCTTTATTTTATTTACTAAAGTTACGTCTTTATTATTTTCTTCTTCCTACCTCAAGGCGATTCTACTCAGCTTAACCCCTTCAGTACGATGACATGTTTAAAGCTTATTCTTGCTCCTTCCAGGCGATTATATTTATTTTAAGTAACACCTCAAAAGTGAAAGAGTTACTGAAAGCTGTATCTAATCCCTCCAGTGAGGAAAGTTATTTAAAATGGTCTTAAGGTAACATGAACAACCTCTTCTACGAAAATAAAATCACCTTAAGGAAACAGGAATGAGTCTCTCAGGAATGAGTCTTTCCTAAAATTAATAAAATCGTCTTAAGGTAGCAAGAATTAGTAAAGTCTCTAAGCATAAAAAATCGTCTTAAGGAAAGAAGAATAAATAAAATTTCGTCTAGGCTTAATAAAATCACCTTAGGATAGCAGAAATGAGATAAAGAGAGCGTTGTCGTACTGAAGGAGTAAAACGAATCCTCTCTACTGAAGATATTAAAAACAGTCCCTAAACCTTCAGCCCAAAGTCGCCTTTTATAAACACTTTCTTACTACCGGTACCACTTAGTTTTAATCTCATGGGCGACCTATCGTAGTTGAAATTCTCGAAACAAAGTCGATAAACCCCTTCAATACGATCATTTTTTTTTTTTCCTTATTCTTGTTAACAACGGGCTTCTTTCTTTTCCTTTCTTTTTTTAACGCTTATGGGAGATGCCTGGTAATGAAAGAATGGGAAGCACTCTCGATCAATTTCTTACACTGATGTCATAAATTTCCTCAAGATAACATTAAACTCACGGGAATCGTCTCGTAACAACCTAAATGGGCGAGTGAGAATAATTTTAAGCCTTTCAATACGATGGTGTCTTTTCTGAAGTAAAATTCCTGCTGTCCCTACGCAGTGTGATTTGGCTTATCTCGCAGTGAAAGTGTTAACGAAACACGATCAACCCCTTCATTATGTTGACCTGTTTCTCATCAAACTGTTTTCTTGGTAACTGTAGACGGATTTCTTCAAGTAATGAGATTACAGGAACGTATCAAGCTGGAAAAAAAAATAAAAATAATATTGCTAATGAAGGCTTATTCGTGCTGAGAAAAGAAACATCAGACTGGAAAAGTGTCAAAAACTGGAAAAAGAAAAAAAAAAACGAAAACATTAGCTGAGAATTCATTTGTGTTGAAATAAAAGATTCAGACTTGTTATTAAAAAAAAAGACATTTAATTCGGGCCGACGTCAGAGTCAGAAAGTCAGAAACAGCCCACGACACTTCCATCCACCCATCCATCAGTCCTCGTTCGTCTAATGGACAGCAAATCATCAGCACGCGCTACATGTCAAATGAGCTGATGCCATTTTTTTTTTATCCTCGCGGCATTTTTGTATATTCAAGAAAAAATATTGCAAAATGTGGTTGTCGTCGAATGCGGCAATATTTTGACGCGTTGAAATTCGAGGGGCCTGAATGAGTGATGTTTTGAAGGCCTGAATGACAAATGAATTTTGAATGCTAAAATGGTGAGTGATGTGTCTGTTTTACCTACTAAAAATTGACTCTGCCTCAGAACCCAGGAAACAAAAGAAAAACCTTGAACTAAAAAGGTACCATCTGCGTGCAACTGCATGTCGTTTTCCAGTCTGCTCTTGGTATATTATCTCTATAAAAGGCTAA
>NC_137015.1:8314044-8359044 GCF_032717465.1 Coenobita brevimanus
TTACAGTTCTCTATATTATGCTGTGGCTTGTTTACGAGAAGTATCGATAAAATTCGACATGGATAGTAGATAGACAAATAGACAGACAGATGGACAGACAAAGAGGTAGGCAGACAGAGGGATACAGAGACAGGCAGGTAGACAGCAAGATAAACCGAGTGGACACGCAGATGGACATTTACGTCTCCCAGCGCACTAATCCTTCTTGTGCTGTGGCTGTCTTTGGGTAGTTCTGCATCCATGGCCATTAGGGTAATTAATAGACAGACAAACAGACAGAAACAGACAGATACAGAAAGACAGACAGAGAGGTAGAGAGCCAGAGAGGGAGACAGACAGAGAGGTTGACAGACAGACTTGTAAATGCCTCTACATGCACAGTTATTCATACTGCGTAGTGATTTGTCTTAGGGTACGCTCTCTAACCTAGGGTATTAGAGTGGTTTACTGATAGACAGGCAGAAATAGACAGACAGATAGATAGATGGACAGATAGAGACAGATATGAAGACAGACAGAGACAGTAAGGCAGACATATTTCTCTCAATGCACAGTTCTCCATACTGTCTTGTGGCTGAGCTTGGGGTATTAGAGTGGTTAATAGACAGAAAGACAGACAGACAGAAAGATTTTTACTGACAGACAGACAGATAATACAAACAGATATATGCAGATGGACGGACAAATTGAGACAAAGGCAGAGAGACAGATAAACATAGGAAAAGTAAAAATGATAAAAAGGAAGAGATGGAAAGAGAGAGAATGAATAATGGGTAAAGAGACAGGAAGATATACAAATAATCATTCAGATTAGATTGCTAAACAACCAGACAGACAGCTTAGACTCTCTCTCTCTCTCTCTCTCCATATTGCACGTTGGCTTGTCTTGGCTTAAGCTCTCTATCCTTCGGTATTAGAGCAGTTAATGTTACGAAGGAGGAGGAGGAGAGGGATGAGAGGAAGGAAGAGCAGGGAGGAAGAGGGAAGTGGAGGAAGGTAGGTAGGGAGAGAAGGGTAGGGTGGAGGAGGAAGGTAGAGAGGGGGAGGAAGGTGGGGAGGGAGGGAAGGTAGGTAAGGAGACGAGGAGTGGAATGAGAAAGGGAGGTGGAGAGGACAGACTGTAAAGGAATGCTGGGAAACAGGAAGGGGAAGGGAGAGACAAACAGACAAGGAAGGAAGGAAGGTAGGAAGAAAACACACACACACACACACATGAGAGAGAGAGAGAGAGAGAGAGAGAGAGAGAGAGAGAGAGAGAGAGAGAGAGAGAGAGAGAGAGAGAGAGAGAGAAATGCGTGGGAGGGAGATGAGGGACTGAGTAATAAAAGAACGAAGGAGGAGGAAAAAATGAGGAAGGAGAGGGAAAGGCAACGGGGAGAGGGAAAAATGAAGAGAGATGGAAATGACAAGGACTATGAGAAAAGAGGAGGAGGGAAGAAGATTAAAAGAAGAGGCGAGAGAGGAAGGGAGTGGAGGGAGAGAGGGAGAGAAGGAGAGAGATGTAGAAAATGAAAAGCAAGAGAGACATGCAGAGGGAGCTGTGACAGGGCTTGAGAGATGAGAGAAAGAAGAGAGAAATGAATAGAAAACTGAAGTGAGAGAGGAAAAGGGAGAGGGAGAGAGAGAATGAGAGATGGAGACAGCAATATGGAGAGACGAGAAGCTGGAAGAAAAAAAGACAAAGGAAGGGAGATAGCTACAGCGATTAAAGTAGATGAGAAAGAGAAAGGATACAGAAGAGACAAGAGGAAAAGAGAGGATCAGGAAGGGGGGGGGGGCTAGGCTAGAAAACAAGACGGATGTAACGCGAGAGAGAGAGAGAGAGAGAGAGACGCATGGGCAGAAAGGAAGAGGAAAGGCAGAGGGAGAAAAAGAAAGAGGGGAATGATAGGAGGAAGGTCGAAAGAGGGAGGAGAGAAAGAGAGAGAGAAAATGAAAGGGAGAGGAGAGGAAATTCCCCGCCCCCCCCAAAAAAAAGCGACAATACCAGTGAAAGGATTAATCTTCATCCTGAGTCACATTTTTCTTTATATTCCCGCAAGAGTCTGAGTGCAACATGATGAAGTCCCCACGAAACTTTTAACATCCCACGAAACTTTTAACATCCCACGAAACTTTTAACACCCCACGAAACTTTTAACACCCCACGAAACTTTTAACATCCCACGAAACTTAACACCCCACGAAACTCTTAAATTTAAAACGCGCGCCTCAGCAAAACAATTATATATGGCGTTAAATCATCCAGCATAATAATGAAAACAGAACAAGGCCACGAGACATCCCAAACTTGCGTCAAGAATTGGACAAAGAAAACGGGCGGTGTATTGACGCTTTGAAAATTCTGATGAGGCATTTTTCTAATTAATTCTTTCGGTTGCAATGTGTTTTATTTACACGAGAAGAGCGACCTAGTGGACAGAGGTTTAATGGAGGTTCTAGCTTAGCATCTCCAGTTCTAAAAGTCTATCCTATGTAACTGCATTGAGAGATAAATAATAAAAACAGATCTACTCATCTTACGCGAAACTCCCCCAGGATTATGCAGAATAAAATCGTCTGGCGCTGGACAGAAGAGGCCACTCACACTGAAGGAGTCAAACGGAACTGTCAAAAAATCGGACAGTGAAAGAAAGGAAAGGCAAAACAAAGATGTCACCGAACTGAAGGAATTAGAGACGATTTTAGTGAAAGTAAAGACCCAAACGTCATCGAACTGAAAGAGCTAGAGACGATTTCAGTTAAAGCAAGAAAAGGCCAAACAAGGACGTCATCGAACTAAAAGGGTTAGAAACGATTTTTCTAACCCTTTCACTACGAGAGATCTCCCCTAAGCTGAATCTAATCTTATGGTGGTAGCAAGAACAAAGAAATAAGGTACATGTCGAAAATATTTTGACAGGGTCTCGCATGCTCCTTGTTCAGCTTACATTTTCCTGGAAGAGTATTGTAAATAAGGCGGTGGGCAAGCGATGGAATAGCGTGGACTGCTGATTATATGACGGCAAGATCGACTCCCAGTGTGGCAAGGATCATGTTGAAGATTTGGATATCGCCAAAACTGTCCCCGGTGATCTTCCACAAGACTAAGAACCACCGAGACTTCATAATAATAGTCCCTCAAGCACCATTACACTAACTAAATGAAACAGCCTTAGCATATTACATCATGGACCCGACGACACTGTGCTGCATTTGTTTTCAGACCGACCTTGATCCTTAACCCCTATCGGCTCAGTTGATGGCCGAGTGTAGTCATACTGGAAGGATGATTTGACAAGTGACCAAGGAGACTCATTTCTATCTCATAACTAGAGCTCATCGAATTTTATGCAACTACAACTTAGTATTAAAGACAATGGAGTGGTTTAATCCCGTCAGATAAAAGAAAAAAAAAAAGCCATAGACGTTGGCGGCCACGAGGACTGATTTCTGAAAATGGAATACTTACAACTGGGTTGTTTTCACCCAACAAAACAGGGCCACTCTCACAACTTTTATACCAGGTCGCAGTATCATGAAATTCAATGACCCTTAGTTATGATATAGGAATAAGCCTCCTCGGTTATTAGTAAGAGCAACCCTCCACTCTGACTTAGTAAGAGCAACCCTCCACTCTGACTACCTATGACAATCATCTGACTTGAGAGGGGTTAGAGATCTTCGTCAGGTAAGAGCAGATGCGTTAATCTGATACATATAATACATTTTCACATAAATATTCTCCCTCTTACAAAGCCCAACGACGTACAGGTACCAATGGAACGACCACATCAACCATATCACGTTTCTCTCTCTCTCTCTCTCTCTCTCTCTCTCTCTCTCGTCCACCCAGCGATTCACCAAAGGAAACCCAGCTGTCAAAACACCGTCTCGCCTTCCTTCTTTAGTCAGCCAAGTGTGAGTCTCCTTTGAAGTGGTGGCGAGGGGTGTGTGGGCGGCGTTATAGGGCGTGGATGAGGGTACGTGGGCGTGAAATGGCTGAAGGTTCAAAATGGGCGAGGCTTCAAATGCGGTAGCAAGATCTAACAGGCAAAAGGAATAAAACGTCCGTCTGATCCGCCTGGCTGCCCATATGACTATCAGTGAAGATGAATATCGATATTTTGAAGCTCCGAATTTTCAGATACTAATATAAACACTTCACTGCCATTACAAGCAGAAATATTAAATCAAGATGCACTGAAATAGCGAGAGAGAGAGAGAGAGAGAGAGAGAGAGAGAGAGAGAGAGAGAGAGAGAGAGAGAGAGAGAGAGAGAGAGAGAGAGAGAGAGAGAGAGAGAGAGAGAGAGAGAGAGAGAGAGAGAGAGAGAGAGAGAGAGAGAGCGAAAGAGAGAGAGAGAGAGAGAGAGAGAGAGAGAGAGAATACCTGATGCCTCACTCACGCCTACATCGAGACAGCAGTGGTCGAGTGACATCAAATTAAAGCCTCGCGGTGAGTCTGAGAAACTGATATTGTTGTTTATGTGCCCAGTAGCATTACAAAGCTGGTGAATCATGTGTCATTCGGGTTATATTCTTTTGTACCAAGCGGCACTTGGAAGCAGGTGAAACATGTGTCAGTCAGGTGATATTCTTAGGGCGCGTCCACAAGTGTACTCGAACGTGTTGACAACATGTTTGGATACAGGTAGGCAGTAGTATTTGGAAAGATGTATGCAAACATGTTACAGTGCAACTTCAAACTTGCTGGCTGCAGAGGTGATGGAAAAAGTATGTCCATGCGAGGCAGCTGAGACTTCATGATGTTGCTAACATGCTCTGGACGCCGCTGTTCCCAGCATGTTTGCATCTTGTTCGTTACTGTGCTGTTTACATGTTGCCAGCACTTGTTCCAACACACGTGTGGACGCGCACTTCTGTACCCAGTGGCACTGGGAAGCAGATGATACATATGTCAGCTGGGCCAAGGGTCTAGACATGTTCTCACTCAAATCTTCTTCCGGGCTTGACATGAGCTGGAACATGTTGCTATGAAACTGTGCATGTTAGTAATTTAAAAGTCAAGGGAGAACACGAGGACTGGGACACACCACTCTCCCCTCCCTCTGCCTACTTCCATTCCCCCCATCCCTCCTCCCTCTCCCCTTTCCTCTTCTCCCCTTCCCCCTAACCCTCCACTTCCACTCCCCACTCCCTCTTCCCCTTCCATTTCTCCCTCTCCTCCCCCTCCCCCAGTGCTTCACACTTGATGGCCGTGCAATGTTCGGATTTAGAGTTTACCTGTAGCTAATGTAGACTGGCTGGTTGGGAGTCATAGGAGCCTGAGAGTTAATACTTCAGCCACTAACCCACTCATCGAGAAGGTAACTCTTTTATTCCAACTAACGCCTGGTGAGTGTATGAGGTAAGAGTGAGTCGTAGAAACCTCAGTGTTAACCCCGTCAGCACAATGTCGTCATTTAAATGGTCTTTTTTTTAGCGTCTTCAGACGATTTTACTGAACTTGAAACAGGCTCAGTGGACTGGAGGGACTGCATACGGCCATCATTAACCCCTTCAGTACAAGAGCTCCTTCCAAAATTGAACAAAGTCGTATGGTGGTGGTATTACTAAGATCCACTTTCCTAGCTGCTTCGGAAATTTTGCTTTCCCTCTTCCAATGCGATTTATTCTGGCTAAAACATCTTTGCATCCATTAGTGCGTTACTGAAATAGACTGTCCATACCAGAAATATAACTACGGCATCTATCTGTCTATCGATCTATAAATATATATACTGTATATGTATGTATGAATGTATATAACATAAAAAAGAAAATCAATGTGTAGTATGAATAGTAAATCGATATGATAAAGGTGCTACGAAATCTCTAATGCAGAGTTGGCACAGACATGGCCCGCAGTCCTACTGGATCCATGTTGGCATCTCGGCTGGGGCTGGAAACAGTTTAAGGAGATGAATTTCGTTGAAGCGGAGTTTACTTATCTACCGGACGTAAAAATACATCTCGTAATAATACTCCCGCTAATACCAATACACCAGTTCTGTATGAGACGGTTCTAGCATGTATTCAATATGGATGGAAGGTGTTAGCGCCGAAGCGGAAACATGCGGAAATGAAAGTACGAGGAATACCGAGGCTTGGGAACGGGCTGTGAAGCCTATGCCGAGCGTCGGACACATTAAAGAGGAATCGAATACGCTTCAAAAACTCCGGGAGGAACATGGAGGCTGGGGCAAGTTACTGCACATTAATGTGCAGTATGTATGGTAAATCGCCAAATGAATGTGTAGTAGGCACAGTGAACCGCCAACGAAAGGGTGTTAGGAAGTCTCTTATGTCATCTAGAATACCGCCCACCAAACTCCAGGATGAACAAAATGGCTAAGACAACTCCCACTAGCACTATAAATCTGATAGCCTCGGAATGCTAGACGGAGCATAATTTTCTCTATTCCTGATTTTCGCTGGGTAGAAGGGACGCAGGCTGGAAATGATACCGATATTCTTACTGATGTATTATTAGAGAGAGTGCAAAAAAGAAAGACAAATCTCCAACTTTTTTTTTTTACATAATTACGGACACATATGAAGGAAAATACAAGAAGTTCGATCTTTCTACTTGGTCAACTCAATGCGTTATACAGAGAGGAATGTTGTCCTTAGAAGTGTTTTAAAATTGACTGTCATACACAGTAGTTAAGGCTTGCTTCCACCTTCACCTACACATGTACCTGATACCACTCACACACCTGACACTACACACACACTTGATACCCACACATTCCTACCCTCCCCCGCCACACCACACATACCTGACACCCCGCCACACACTCCTCACATCCGCACACCTGCCACCTTATACACATCTGACACCCCCACACACCTGACATTCCAAAACACATCTGACACCGCACAAACATATCTGACACCCCACAAACATATCTGACATCTCATACATACACACACATCTGACACCTCCTACATCTGACGTTCCACACACACACACACACACACACACACACACACACACATACCTGATACTCCACACACCTGACGCCTCCCACACATGTGACATCCCCAACATTTGACGCTCACACACACACACACACACACACACACACAAACACTTACATGACACACCCAACACACCTGATACACAACGAACATGACACAAACTCGACACCTGGCATCCGACACATACTTGCCACTCCTAACACACACCTGATACCTAACACATGACACACCTGACAAACATCCGACACATGACATACAGACACCTGATACATCTAGCAATCTTACACATCTGACACACACCTGACATCAAACAAACACCTAAAACAAACCTGAAACACACACACACACAAACACACACTTTACAACTAACATACACCTTCCCCTAACTAGCACACACACACCTAACTCACCTGTGACCTGACACCAAACACACATACGACACCAACCAAATTTAAATGACACACATCCACGTGCTTACCACCTCCGTAATGGAGTTATAATGGCAGCCAAGAAAGGAGAGTAAATAATCTTAATGGAGGATAAATCTACGCCCATTAACGCCCACACTGCCCCAGCCACTTCCATTACTCGGTCGTTACTGCTTGGGGCCTCAGGCAGGAGGGGGAAAAGGACGTAAAAAGAGGCAATGATGTACAGTAAATGGACAGTAAGAGAAAATAAACGGGAAAGGGAATCATATTGCCTTTTTCACGACTCTGAATGTGGATATAAAGTATCCTGAAAAACAAGTAACATTGAAACTTTGGCCTATGAAAGAATGAATTACCAAAATCGATCCTACAAAGCAACAAGCTACGAAATCCTCGCTTGCAGAACACAAGTTATCGAGCTTATGAAACAATGAACCCTCGAACCTCTGATCACGAAACAACGAACCATCGAACCCAGAAAAATGCGAAACAACGAAACCATCACCAGGATTATACGAAACAACGAAACCATCACCAGGATTATACGAAACAACGAACCATCTAGGCCTGGATTAAGAAATAAGTCCTCAATTCTAGGATTATACGAAGCACCAAAATATTGTACCCTGGATTACGAAACAGTGAAGCCTCGGAACCTGACCGGAATTAGGGATAACGCGAGGACGAGCTGTTTTCCGAACGGGACGGGAAATAAGATGTCCAGTTAAGTAGCTTTCGTCACCGCTTAGCCTCTCCCTCCCCCTCTTATCTTCCTCTCGGGACTGTTTCCTCTCTCTCTTTGTCTCTTCATCCTCTTGGTCTCTGTGTGTGTCCTGTTTATCTGTAATCTTATATGGCTTATGTAGTTATCATTATTTACTTCCCCAGTGCGTTTATTCTTTAACATTACCATGGTGATTCTTTGTTTCTCGTTACTGTACCATCTGTGTGTGTCTCATCCTCTTTGTCTCCCTTGTTTATTCGTATTTTCCATGGATTATACATTTCTCAATACTTCCTTCCTTATTAAGCCTCTTCTTTGTTATTATCATGTCAATTTTTTGTCTCCATGTTCATTTTTTTTTTTTGTGTGTGTGTGTGTGTGTACTGCCTTTTCTCCGTACCTTCCTACTTTTTTCTGACACTGTTAAGGCCACTTTATCTTTCATTATTTTTCTGCTTTGTCTTCCTCTCGTTACTTTCGTTATTCTTTCTGTTTCCGTGTCTTTCTTTATCCTCTTGGTGTCTGTGGTCGTCTACAATTCACATTTCTTCATTTTCTGTGCATATTTCTCACCGAGACTCTCTCTCTCTCTCTCTCTCTCTCTCTCTCTTCGAATATACATGGCCTGACAGCTGTAATACTCTACTCCAAAAAACTCCATCCTATTTAAAGTCATCAGGGAGTAAACCAGGCGCCTGAGAAAAATAAAATAAACACTGTACATAAATAAATAAATAAAATAAAATCGTGGTTTCTTTGCAACCTTTAATTTCTGTGGTGTCTATTGCTCTTTTGTTAATCTTTTTTGTTTACTTTGTGTAATACACCTGGCCTCTGTGTTTTTCTTCCGCCCACACACACACACACACACACACACACACACACGCAGACATACATACATACAGACATCAGTAGCCTATCTATCAGTTCACTCAGCCCACACAGACAGACATGCGCATTCTCTCTCTCTCTCTCTGACTCCACACCTGTGACAAACAAACCCGACTAATGATCATGATGACATTAACCTTGTTTTGTGAGGGTACCACGCGGCAACAACAACAACAACTACCACCACTACCAGTACTACTACTACTACTACTATAAGTACATGAGGAACGATTACAACAATAACAACAACAGGGATGAAGTAGGGATGATGACGACAAAAGTAAACACACAATTAAGCAGATGGGAGGACAACATCGAAAAGAAAAAAAAAAATACTGGGATGAGGGTAAAACACACACGCAAAAAAGGCATAAGACAATAACCAGACCAAAAATGAATACAACAAAAAACACACACACACACAAAAACATAACACCCGTAAAAATAATGAAAAACTAGAAGAATAAAATAAAATAAGATGCAACAGATGTGACAGACCCACAAGAAGAAAAAAGACCTAAAAAAATATAAACAGACCCAACAGAAAATAACGCAGAAAGAAAAACAAGATAAAAGACAATATAATTACATGTCACTTGAATTACCGAAAATACATACCCAGAAAATACAAAAATACAGATCTAGAAATACAACAACAAAACCAGAACAACCATGACAAACTACAAAACCTAAAATACAACTACTAAACAAAAAAACGATATATGACAAACCAACAACAAGACAAAGCAACTACTGTACAACTAGACATGAGAGAAAACAGAAAAAAAAAAAACGAATAAGGACACACACAGCAAAGAAAGAAAGAAAAAAAGTAAAGAAAACCTAATAAGAACACACATCAATTAAAAAAAAAACAGGAAAGTCGAAAGTGGACAGAAGCAAAGGAATGGCCAAAAATATGAACAACAAAAACCCAAAAGCGAAAAAAAAGACAGACAGAAACAATTACGGTGTTGTTGCGTCGAGGCTGGCAAATAACACCGCCAGCACCACCACCACAGCAGCCTGACCACGAAAGCTACCAAAACAACAGCAACGACAAAAACAGCCAACGAGGAATAACTAGAAAACTGCAAATCCACTGAAAATAGGGGAAAAAAATCACGGAAATATTTAAAACTAAGTAAATTATGCCACAAACAGAAATAACGAAAGCAGCAAGCAAGGAAAAACCAGAACTGTAAAATGACAAAAAGAAAAATAAGAAAAAATCAGAAATTTTTAAAACAAAGTAAATTATGTCTCCCCCAAACACCAGAAACAACAAAAACAGGAAACAGGGAAAACCAGAAATCTGTTAAATGACAAAAAATAAGACAAAAAACATGGAAACATTTAAAACAAGTAATACGGCAAAAACAGAAAAGATAACTAGAAAACTAAAATGACAAAAAAGACAAAAGGCACGAAATCTTTAAAACAAAATAATTTATGGCCCCCAATGAACTGAAAACAAAAACAGCAATTAAGGATAAACTAGAAAACCATAAAACGACATACACAATAACTAAAGGAAAGTAAATTATGGCACAGGAAAAAAGCGACAAGAACAGCAAACAAGGAACAAGTAAACCGTAATATGATAACAAAACAAAACTTACAAAATGACAAGAGGTAAAAAATGAACAACGAACGAGGAAAAATTAAAAACAGTTAAAAAAGGAAACAAAAAAAAACACACAAACAAGACAAACTAAGACGAAAACTAAATAAAGACAAAAAGAACAGTAATAAAAGAGAGCTCTGGCAAAACATAAACTGGGAAAATTACAACACTTGGAAAATAAACAAACCCAGACGCCAGCTCAACCAAAGGACAGTATGAAAACAAGAAAATTACGAAAAAGACCAAGTAAAAACAATGAAAAACAAAAAGATGTCAAAAAATACAACCACCATGAATCAGAGTTGTAGATGTAAGGCTGGGAAGATTAACAACATCAAAACAACAACTCCGGAGACGAATAAAACCACATTAAAAACTATAACAAGAAAACAACATAAAAAGAACAGATATAAAAAAATAAGTACTACGAAAAGCATAATTATATTATATATATATATATATATAATATATATATAATATATATATATATATATATATATATATATATATATATATATATATATATATATAAAGAGAATCTACGGTAATAAAAGGATAAATGAAACAAGAATTACAAAAAAATATATATAAATGAAAAAAGAAATAAGAAGTAAAGAAATCGATAATCAAGAGGTAAAAATAAAAAATGCCCAAGATATGAAGGGATAACCGCCCACCTGAGGCAAATTTCTATCTATTCTATCTAAAGCCAGAAGCTTTAATCCCAGAAGGGGTGGCTACAAACAAATCGCCTCCATGTCGCTGTCCCACGCCATTACGCTGCCCTCCCCACAACTCACACGCAAATTTCGCTTCACATATATTCCGTTCACAATTATATTTCATGGGAGGACCTATTAGTGCTCTTTTTCACATAGAGCTTAGTATGCTTTATATAATCAACACAGACCGCTTGTGTTCCGGGCTATTATGTTAATTTCTCCCGTGCAAAATTGATAAAGCTCATTCATGGCCATCTAGTAACTTTTCGTTCCAAGTTCAACTGTTTGGAAATACATTAAAATAACAAATGTTACTTGAATGACTGAAATAGGGGAAAAAAATGGAATATCAAATCTTCAGAATTTTCGAAAAATATAAGAGAGCACCTAAAAAAAATTCCATTATCTATTCCTGCACATTAGAATATAACGTAGATATCCAGAATAAAAGAGTTGAACACACTGACTGATGAAAACACAAATCGACACACGAAACCAAGAACACTGTTATTATCTATCCGCTACACTGGAAATGGACAAAAGAAAAACGAAGAAGGAAAGACCAAGAAATGAAAAGGAAAAAGAAAAAACCTGCCTCTGGATAAAATTACTTCTTATTCCTGCGACAATTAACACTTGATCAAGCCCCTCATATTGTTCGAGCTTACCCTAGATAAACAGCTATCACCCTACGATAAATAGGTTTCTAGGTCAATAACTGGAGCCAAAACAGACGGACAGGCATACACCCAAACAGACAAAAAAGACCAAAAATTACCCACCAGCTATACAGGCAAAAAAAAGTAGGTCTCCTCTGAATGATTTTTTTTTTTCTCAGTGACAAACAATTTTTCCCCTCTCGACCTCCATATGCAGGATTGGCTCAGATATAGTCAATAGCAACCAGCCTATATAAAGTGAGGCCAGTAGGTGACGCTGTTATGAATTTCCGTCGTATGCTTAAAATTCGAATCACGTGAGGGAAGGAAGGCATGTAAACTCCGAATGGGCATCTATGGAACGCTGATGATTACTGTACTCTTTTCACCTGAAATTGGCTCAGATTTTCGTTCTTTTACAGCCTATTTCTCGTAGCTCAATATAAGAAAAGAACAATGCTGTGTGCGGCTCTGCAGTACATCTTTTTCACAGCACTTCTTCGTGACTACTATCATATTCCAGTGCTGATCTCTTGTTATTGCTCAACATTCAAGGTGGAGGGACGATAATTTTAGGCCCAGTTAGTGTATAACGAGTACAGAGTTGATCATGCAGCATCCCACATTACAAAGTGCATTCAATAAAAATATAAAGAATCCCGAGGTAGTTTATCTGTTATTTATTTGGGAAGTTGGGAAGGCCTTATTTGACTCGTCTATTTCGAAGAATCTATCCTGAGATGAAGGGAATCGTCTGGAGATGGCAAGAATATAAGATACGTCGCTGGATTGAAAAGGATCAGCATGAGAGAGAGAGAGAGAGAGAGAGAGAGAGAGAGAGAGAGAGAGAGAGAGAGACCCAAACATTACCCTCCCTGCATGAGGGTGGTAACAATTATCATGGCGTTGTGGTGGTGACGCATAACACCACCATCATCACCAACACCACCACCACCACCACCACGGAGAGGCAAAAGCAATGTCAAAAACAAGGCAGATAACAGTGGGTCAATGGTGTGTGTGTGTGTGTGTGTGTGTGTGTGTGTGTGTGTGTGTGTGTGTGTGTGTGTGTGTGTGTGTGTGTGTGTGTGTGTGTGTGTGTGTGTGTGTGTTTGTGAGAGAGAGAGAGAGAGAGAGAGAGAGAGAAAGGAAACCAATGGAACACCTCTCTGACGTATTTTCATCCATCCACACATTGTTTTTCTCCACTGTAACACCGTAATTAGGGTCATGTTACCTACCATGGCCTCTCAAATACCTTGATTAGCGACGCTGAAGACCTATACTCTTTTTATTCTAACCTGGCCTAAAAATAACATCTCATTTGGAAGACCAAGTTTTAACTATACATTAACACTAAAATATTATGTTAACTACGTGAAATAAGCTGCAAAAGGAAGAAAATCTGGGCCAAGTTAAGGTGATAAGAATATAGCTATTACGATCTGGTCAGTTAGTAAGTATGTATCTATGTACTGCTGCGGCCAGGCTTTCCTCCCCATCCTGGTATCATTTCGTTTTTAAAGGCTCCAACATGCTTACATGCGTCGACCTTGATCACCTAATGGCGGCTCTTCATGCTGGTCGATCTCTTGCAGATTCCCCATTCAGTCCCTTTATCCTTGAGGTCACACTCAATGACCTCATTCCAGGTCTTTGTCGGTGTACCTTTCGCAACCCTACCCCTAACGTTAAAACTTCTCACTTTCTGCACCCAATTATCATCCCCCATCCTCTCCACATGCCCAAATCATCTCAATCTACCTCTCCTCATCACAATACCATTACACTCCGGTCCCACCCCACCTTCCAACACTTCCATCGTAAACCTAGTCCCCTCCCCCCCAGGCCTGGCACTCTGTAAATATTGCACAGTAGCACACGTTCCAATAATAAATATAGTACTACCTGCTACCAGCTGCTATGCCGCGAAGTCCTGATTATATTATTATGGGAGATAGTGTGTGAGGATGCCATAGTTTGAGGTTAAAGTTACTGAGGTGGAAAGGAATATCTGGACCCAACTGAACAGTCTTGCTATTAAAGTGATGTGAATTGTGCTTGGGTCAGTTGTGGTAATGTGACGTGTACTCGTAGTAGTGTGAGGTGCGGTAGAGTAAGGTGTTGTAGTGTCAGGTGTGGCAGTGTACGGTGTGGTAGTGGCTGATAATGGCGTCTGTAACATTACTTCTTAGTGCGATGATACCTATTTACCTAAAAAAAAAAATGACAACTAGATCTGTTTGGGATCAAAACTGGAAGACTGACTGTGTGTGGATTTGGGAAGCAGTGATTTTACTTTGGTCCAGATCGATCAAAGGTCAAGGTCTCGGCTCAAAGCCAAATTTGGGACACGGCGTCCCTGTGATTTCTGGATACTTTTGGTCTTGCTGATTTTGATTCGGTCTTCAGAAAACAAGGAATAAAGTACTCAATCTCTTCACTACAATAACCTCTCAAATTTTACTCTTGCTCTCTCCAGACGATATCATTCATGTTAGGAGAGACAGCCTTATTTTAGAGGCCAGATATAACCTCCAATAACTCTGTCCAAGAGAGAGGCATTTCCAAAGTTGAATAAACTCATCTGGAAGTTGCACGACTTAGGCAACCAGGTGTCACCTCTATCGCAAGGTGTTAATTACTCAGACAGTTGTTGTTAAGTTGTTGTTGCTGATGATGCTGACGATGATGATCATGATGATGTTAATGTTGATAATGAAGTTGTTATCGCTGTTATTGTTGTTGTTGTGCTTCACCCTGGTCTGTCTGGCCAAGCCGACAAGTGGACCACAGACAAGTAATTCCTTCTGTGGGGTCGTCCTACAGGTACAGGGTAGTTCTCGTTTATATATCGTATTGGGAATAAGCGCCCCATTGCGGTACAGAGCGCCTCGATAGGGCTGGACCAGGATCCTTCCCACGGCTAGGTACAGGGACATATGAGGAGGTTTGGCCCCTGAGTGATTGCCGCAGCTGCTTCACTCCACCCTGGGGACACAACGCCACTACTTGTAGGCTCCTCGACGGCGTCTCACACTGACCGTACAGGACACTGATAGGCGTGCATGTATCATCATCATCGTCGTCATCATACTCCTGCCGACTAATGGTCTCCTCCTCCTCCGCCTCTTCCTTCTCCTGCTCCTCCTCTTCCTCTTCCTCCTCCTCCTCCTCCTCCTCATCATCATCATCAATCATCCAGCCCCTAATACTGGGGTGGCAATACTGGGGTGGCAAGGATCCAAAAACAGCACAAGAAAACATAAAAGCAAGGGTAACAACCATTAAAGTACTGGGTGAAATGCACACCACATCCCTGCCCTCATTCTCCAGCCGCTGGTAATTTTAGACTCCATCCCACTGGCGTAAGGTAGTGATATTCCGCATAAAAATATGGATGAGTGGAGGTGCAAACAATTACAAGTGTCCATTCTCTTCTCCTATCTCAATAACATGGCTGGATTTATAGACGCGTCAATGGATTTTTACCTCCGCCAAGCAGATTATGTTTTAGCCCGCGTTGGTTTGTTTGTTTGTCTGTTAGCAGGATTACTCAAAAAGTGATTCTGAACAAATTTTGTGGAAGGGTGGGTCATGGATCAAGGAAGAAATGATTAAATTTTCGGGTGGGTCCGGATCCGGATCTGGAGTATCCCGAAAAATATTTCAGTAAGTTCTCAATGAATTTCGATGAAATTTTGTGGAAAGGTGGGTCATGGACCAAGAAATAATTAAATTATGGGGCGGATCTGGATCAGGATCCTATATACACGGATCCGGATCCGGGATTACTCAAAAAGTTATGAACGGATTTTGATGATATTTTATAGAAGGGTGGGGGCCAAGGAATAAATGTTTTGATCCGGATCCGGAGTACCCCGCAGAATATCTCCAAAAGATCTCCATGAACTTCAATCAAATTTTGTGGAAAGGTGAGCCACGGACCAAGAAAGAACTGGTTAAATTTGAGGGCGGATCCGGATCCTTTTTCATGGCAATGTCACTGGCGGTGGAATGCTATCTCTGAGGGCTTTCTAGTTTAATATTAGTTTTTTGTTTCTCTGTTCATCTGCTGTAAAAAAAAAAAAAGAAAAATTGGCGTAGTGGATTCATCTGCGGGTGATATACAGTATGCTCCGCTGTTCCTCGTTCAGGCATCTATAACCTTCACTGAGGAAAATGGAAAGAGAGGCACACGGACTTTCGTAACTGACTGTACACAATGATATTATGCTCTTCGCTACGAGGGAATGCCCCAGCACAAATTATAACAGCCTGGCAGGATCGATAATATTATAGAAAAATCGTCGGGGTGGCGAAGGGGTTAATATGGGTTATATTTCAGGCCATCACTCTGAAGCGATTTTTCTGTTGGATAAAACTGTTCGAAGGATGTAAGAAAAAATAGAAAGTGTTATCGTACTGAAGGAACAGAAACAAATACGCAGGAGTTCAGAAAAAAAAAATGCTATTGGTGGTAATTTTCGTGAGTCATGTTAAATCTTTGAATCCGGTGACGTCTTTTTTTGGTTTATTATTGACACTTCAAGCTATTTTGTTTGGTTTGTGAAAGATTTGTTAGTTGGAATGGGAGTTACGTGAATGAATGGATGAACAGAAAGACAGACAGATAAATAGAGACAGGCTGATAACAGAGACATACTGTACACAAATAGAATGATAATAGACACAGACAGACAGAGAGAGAGATAAACAGATATACAGACAGACAGCTACGTCGAAAGATAGATTATTTCATACTGAGGGGGTTACTGCAGGGTGTAGTCAGCTCCTCCACCTGTAAAATCTCTCCAAAGCTAAATAAAATTGTCTAAAGATAACAATGGTAATATAAAAAGACGTCTTTGGCTGAGGGGGTAAATATGGATGATTTCGCCGGTAAATGGAGCCAAGAACTGTGAAGGCTGGATTTTTCTTTTCGTAACGCAATGAAGAAGGAACCAAAGGCCAGAAACCCGTAAGACTGTTCCCTCCAGGAAAAAATGAAAACAATATAACAAAGAGCCCAATTCAAGATCTGTTCATGTCGAGATGCCTGGAATCACTGCATTTTAAAGACTAGACGTCATAGGCAGTAGGAAATACATAGAGAGGAAGGCAGTTCCAGAGTTGACCTCGTGCATACCTGAAGGACTGGAAGTAAGGATTAATGAGTGATGAGTAGATAGAGGTGTGGCCCAATATTACTGAGTATTCTGATGTTAGTTCTGCTCTTGTTTTAACTTTTTTCCTGTTCCTGGATCCTGCACACCATACTTATAAGTAGGAATGTGATGATGATGATGATGATGATGACGACAACGACGGCGATGATGATGGCAGTATCGAGAACAAAGATAACAGATAACCTGGTGGATATTTAACTGATCGTAAAAAAAAAATAGTCTCTCGCTTTACCTTAAAACTGACATATGGTTGAAGAGGTCTGACACATTCTACTATTATATTCTCTTTCATCAATCATGTGTTATTTTCTACCAAAAACGCAAATATGGGTCCAGGCGCCATGAGTCACTTCAGCAAGGTCGGTGTCTACCTGCTTATAACCATTTGGAACTACCAGGTATATCAGAACCGAAGAGAAATCGCTCATGCCAGGTCACACAGAATCTAAAATTAATGATATTATGGCTAACAATATTAAACCTTCCATCGCTCTGAACAGAGAAATAATCTATAAACTAATAAAGAAGATGCACAAATAAATAAAATAGTCAAAGAATAAAATCACATACTCAAAAAATATATAAAAAAAACGAACAAAAACTTAGTAAAGACATAAAAAACACTGAATCTAATAGCATGCACACAAAAGAACTCAGGCGAATCTAATATGCAACACACTACGCTTTGCTATGCATCCTGTTGGCTTCAACAAAACTGAATATATCTTTGGGAGGCCGGCACTCATGTACGCACGCACGCACGCACACACGCACGCACACACACACACGCACACACACACACACACACACACACACACACACACACACACACACACACACACACACACACACACACACACACACGTAAAGGCTCTATTAAGTTAGGCTAGGTTTGTGTTGGGCGTGTGTGAGAAGAGAGAGAAAGAGAGAGAGAGAGAGTGGAGGATGAATGGGGAAAGGGTGAGTGGGTTTAGTGGTGGCAGTGGTTTTGCTAAGGGGAGGGGGAGGGGTTATAATCTCTCTGTGAGTCTGTTTTGTTGTGGTGCTGACTGTGGTTGTGGTAGTTGTTCTGGTGACTGTTCTAAGTGTTGTTTGTGTCTTGCATTCCCAGACTTTCTGTCTTACTCTTGTGCTTTGTTGCTTGGAATCTGAATGTTTGCAGTTTAGATCTGAGGCTTTTTTTTCTGGTGTTGAGATGTTGCTTTTGTCCGATAATGCTCGCTCTTCTACAGTATATCTACGCTGAGCTGTATTTTGTGTTGCTAGGGGGGATTTAAATCAGTCTGCAAGTCTGCTTTGCTTTGGTGCTGATTTTGTTGGTGGTTGTTTTTCTGAAGGTCGTGGAGAACACCTGGGCTCTGCACCGATATTTTTATTGTTATGGAGCAGTGTGTGTTGAAAGTGGTTAAATCTGTTTTGTTGTGGTGTTGGTGTTAGTTTTTCAGTCATCCTGTTGACCTGCGTCTTGCGTTTAAGGCGGAATACGGTACAGATTCCAACTTAAGGAGGAAAGAAGAATCCTGTCTTGCAAGTCTGTTTCTGTGGGTAAACTTTGAGCTATCTGTGTTAACTGTGGCATCAATGCTTAGATTTGCTTGGACATAATGGGGGAAATAAGAGAACTTGCAAATGTTTTCCCGTGTTGACTCAGAGGTCTTTTTATTTCTCCTGCTGGTGTTAAGCTGCGTTTTGTATTGGGTGTGCTGGAAGTTTAGCATTTTGTGTTAATCGGTGAAACAGTCAAACTGCAAGCCTGCTCTGTATTGTTGAGCGCAGGAGGAGGATGAGACATGCTGTGACTGAGATGCCTTGCCCACAGCCCTTGTTATCTTGTTTATATGAGGTTGGGGTGATTTTATATACTGTATATATATATATATACCTCACCCTGCCCTTGGGTGGGAAAGGAGGTCCGGATGATGATATATATATATATATATATATATATATATATATATATATATATAGAGAGAGAGAGAGAGAGAGAGAGAGAGAGAGAGAGAGAGAAGGGGGTGGGGGCTAGGGGAACAGAGAGAGAAATTTATGGCCGGATACACAATCCCTTTGTCCTAACCAAATCACTTCTAGACATGGTTAGCACTGATGCATACTGACGCCATCAGTTTCACACCTGGCATTCTTTGGTTGGTATGCAGATTCCCCAGCCAACAGTACAGACGCTTCTACGTCGCCGCATTTGTCAGCGTATAAACTGTGGCATGTGGATTTCACGCCGTACACATGGTAAGCAGAAAAGTCACACACACACACACACACACACACACACACACACACACACACACACAACGTGTATATTATATATATATATATATATATATATATATATATATATATATATATATATATATATATATATATATATATATATATATATATATATATATATATATATATATATATATATATATATATATATATATATATGATGAAACTGACAAATGAATAAGCTTCGTAACATCGCAAAAAATCAGTTTTACTCCCTTAACAAGAAATACGACGTGGTAAAGTGTGGCAAAGTCTGATAAAAATTAATAGTTCTCGTAGTTTAGTCATGATTCAGCTACGTTCCAAGATCTTTGTCCGATGACGGTGAAGATATGCAGAAGGAATGAGCTGTAAACTGTACTGTTTTTATTCTGGGATTTTTTTGTGGAAAATTTTTGCTGGGTGAATGATATGGGAATTGGCTTACTGATGAATTAAAAGTAACAGTTTCTCTTACATCAATCAGAAATTTAAAATATAAGTCCTAAATTACGTGTGCCAAATCTTCCTCTCGTGATTAATAAGTTTCTGTTGTGACGGACGCTGTGAGAAGCGGGTGGAAGTGAGATGGGTGAAGTCACCAGCATTTGAGTGGCTAGGGCAAAATATGCAATTCAAAAGTACCGTGATGCATAGGAGGAAGAAAGCGGGGAAAAGGACAGAACCCTGAGAAGCATCACCATTTATAGTTTTAGAATAACAGTGGCCGTCTACAACAGCAGATATAGAACAGCCCAAAAATGAGCTAGAGATCAAGGCACAGAAAGAAGCCTAAAAACCGTAAAAGGACAGTGTGGTTACCGAAGATCTGTGTCAAAATCGATCGAAAATCTTTGAGATGAATGGACGACGCCAGTAATCTGGTGTATGGATTATCTTTTTTTTATTAATTTGTTTTTCTTTGTTCTGTTTATAACAAAAAAAGTGGGAGAGGTTTCACTTAAGCCCAGAAAAGACGACGACAAAAAATATGAAATTGTGAAAAGACCCCCAACAGAAGCCATACTGACGGTCAAAGAGAAGGCTGTAGGGAGACAAGTACTTCAGAATGTTACTACTCAGGATAGCTCTGGGGGGGAGGGGAGGAAGGTAAAAGAAAGTCTGCACAAATAAGTTTCTCTGCGCCATGACTCAGAAAATGGAAGGGAAAAAACGTTGAGATGAATGTTGAGGCTCTACTGCTGATGCTGATGGTTTATTTGTCGTGGCACGTTGACCCTATCGTGAGTGTTTGACATGTGTTGATGGTAGGTTTGCTATTGTTGAAGCAGAAGTACAGTACACAACCCTACCAAACACAACTACAGTACATTTTTCTTTTCGTAAACTGTAGTGCATTTGATGTCGATATTGTGGTCATGTTGATGGTACTTTTTTTTTTTTAAGTGCTGTGTTGTGGTGTGTTTTGATGTGGTCAGTATTGAGTGAGAGGCACACAAAAGCATCAAACACATCTATTATTCTGTTCTGGCTTTGATGTGGGTGTTGGGGTCGCGTTGATGGTACAATGGCTGTAGTCGGGTTAAGCTGTTTTTGGCTGTTGTTTGTACTAAGAGAGACGTTGACAGGGCACAATCATGAGTGGCAGGGAGTCTCCGTAGTACCTGTTCTCTATTGATTTATTCTGTACAGTATTCTGTTGTTATTGGTCGATATTCTCGTCAGTTGAGAAAGCTTCGTATCACCTCTTCCTAAGCGATTTATAATGTTTATTACACTTTACGGTTCTATTCTATCTATCTATCTATCTATCTATTGCCAGACGCCTCAATCCCGTTTGGGGTGGCCACAAACAAATCGCCTCCAAGTCGCCCTGTCCCCCGCCATTTCACTGCCCTGCTCCCAACTCACACCCTCCTCTCTCATATATCTCTCCACCCTATCCCTTCATCTCATCCTCGGCCTCCCCCTCCCTCTTCCCCCCTCCACCTCACTCACATACACTCTCTTCGTCAGTCTTTCACCCTCCATCCTCTCCACATGGCCAAACCACCTCAGTGTGTTCCTCCTAACGCTTCCTATCACATCCACATCAACACCACAACGCTCCTTTATATCCTCATTCGTCAGTCTGTCTCTCCATGTGACTCCACAGGCTCCTCTTAAATAACTCATTTCCACTGCTCTCACTCTTGACTTGTGTCCTTCCAACAACGTCCAAGCTTCACTTCCGTACGTTAGAGTTGGTATCACAATACTGTCATGTAGTAACTTTTTCACTTCCATGCTCACTTCCCTGTTTCTTATCACTGCTTTCAAAGAACAGCAACCTTTCTTCCCTGCTGTACCCTTTCATGCACCTTCACCCTCCAAACCTCCATCCTCATCATCACCCTCCCCAAGTACTTAAACGTACTCACATTTTCCAATGCCTCACCATCCAACCTCGCTGTACATTCACTGACTTCACCTCTCTCAAAGACCATCACTTTACTCTTCCCTACATTCACCTTTAGATTCCGTTTCTTACACACTCTCTCAAACTCATCCACCAAGCCTTGCAGCTCCCCTTCGTCTTCACTCAACAACACAGTATCATCTGCAAACAACAGTACATGGAGTTTCCAAACACTATCCTCTCTCACCAGGGCCACTCCAACATCCACTATCCTACCTTGTACCTCTTTTATTACCCCATCCATGTACAGATTGAACAACCATGGAGACATGACACATCCCTGTTTCAAACCAACTTTCAAAGAGAAAAATTCACTTAGTTCACCATCCACACGAACTGCAGCCTTCGCACCATCGTACATACTCTTCACAGCATTCAACAACTTCCCATCTACTCCATATATTCTTAATACTTTCTACAATCCTTGTCTATCCACCCTGTCATATGCTTTCTTCCAATCCATGAAGGCCACATACAACTTCTTTTCCCCCCTCTAGAAACTTTTCCACTAAAGATCTAAGAATAAATATCCGATCTACACAACCTCTTCCCTTTCTAAACCCTCCCTGTACTTCTTCAACTAAATCTTCTGTTATTTCCCTAACTCTGTCAATAAGTATCCTACCATACACTTTTCCTATTATACTAAGAAGACAAATGCCCCTATGATTACCACACACTTCTTTTTTCCCCTTTTCCTTTGTACAAGGGAATAATTATACCTGACTTCCAATCCTCCGGGACTCTACCTTCCTCCCAGGCCAATCTGCACATCTTCCACATCCATTCTACTACTATCTCTCCCCCATGCTTCAGCATTTCACCACACACTCCATCAATTCCTGGGCTTTCCCCGATTTAACTTTCTTCATTGCTTCCACAACTTCTATCCTACTGATTTCTTCCTGTCTTCTCACCTCCCTCCTTCTCCCAGCCATTCCCCAGCCACTTATACTCGCATTACTTCCATCCTCTACGTTCAACAATTCCTTAAAGTGTTCTCTCCATCTGCTCACTTTTCTCCCTTCTCCACTAGTAATCTACCATTTTTATCTTTCACTCCCCTGCTAACTTCACTTCCACCCTGTCTTACTCTTTTCACCTCTCTCCAGAACATTTTCTTACAGTCCCTCCACTTTACACTCAAATTCCTTCCAAATTCCTCATCCACTCTCTTCTTACTCTCTCTTACTAATCTTTTCACCTCTCTCTTTCTTTCTACATATAACTCTCTCTTCCGCCTCTCAACTTCTTCCACGCCCCTATTTCTCATCCATTCATTGTATGCTTTCTTCTTTTGTGCCACAGCCTGTTTCACCTCTTCAGTCCACCATGCTGTTCCTTGCACCCCCCTCCGTCTTCTCTTCCTTCCACACACCACATCACATGCTGCACATATTTCTTCTGTAAATATCCTACACACACCTTCCACATCTCCCATCTGCTCCAATTCATATTTGCCCAATCGTTCCTCCACTTCTCTCTTATACTCTGCCTTTTTCTCATCCTCTTGTAACCACTCCATGCAACTACTCCACTCTCCTTGCAACTACTCCTTCCTCTCGTCTTTCCCTTATTCTATTCCTCCATCTTACTTGAATTTTAATTCTGGCCACCACCAAGTAGTGGTCAGAAAGTCCACTCCCCCAACCTCTATAAACTCTTGCATCCATTACACATCTTCGCATCCTTTCATCCACACACACATAATCAATTATTGCCTTCCTTTCATTCAGTTCACCACCCACCCTTCTCATCACTCGCCATGTATACCTGTGGATCATTTTATGCCTGAAGAGGGTATTGGCTATCACCAACCCCCTCCCAGCACAAATGTTCACTAATGCACTCCCATTCTCATCTATCTCAGCAGGCACACCCCACTCACCAACTATTCCATCCACCTTCACATTCCCAACTTTACCATTCATATCACCAATCAAAAACACTCTCTCATTCCTTCCAAACTTTTCCATGCACACTTCTACATTTGTCCAGAACTCTTCTCTCACTCTTCTAGCACGATCTTGCGTTGGCGCATACACACACACAATCGCCCACATTTGTATTCCAACTTTCAACTTTACCCACACAATCCTTGACCCAACTGATCCATACTGTCTTATGCTCCTCTTCCATCTTTTACTCACAACTATACATACTCCTTCCTTTGCTCTCTCATTCTCACTTACTCCTGCACATATACCCCATCCATACTCCCATTCTCTCACTCTTTCTCCTCTCCATTTTGTTTCAGTTATTCCACATACATCCGCTATTCTGCGTTATATAAATCTTCCCAATTCGGCCATACTCTGCATAATAACGTACAAAAGGATATCAACCACCCATTTTCAAAAATAAATCGCTAGGAAAGAGGTGTCAGGGATCTTCCTTAACTGACGAGAATACGGGTCCTTTATTTCCTTTTACTATGCAGAATAAATCACTAAGGAAGAATTGCTAGGGTATCTCCATAGCCACTTAGGCCGTATTCTCGTCAGTCAAGGAAGCTCCCTAGCACCTTTACCTCAGCGATTTATTTTTCGATTCGGCTGGCTAATATAATTTTGTATGGTACCTTATTTAGCAGAGTATGGCAGTGTCGGAATAATTTAAGCGACGCAAAATACGCTAGTTACGTATAATATGGAAAATAAACCGCTTAGGAAGAGGTATTGGGGAGGCTCCTTAACAGTGTGAGAGAGAGAGAGAGAGAGAGAGAGGACAGTGGAGAGAAGCTACGAGTGACAATGGAGATTTCTTAACACCTCTGCTTTAGCGATTTAATCTCCATATCGCCTCTTTTCTTTAGGTTTACCTTATGGATTTACTTTGCATGTTACCCCTTATCATTTTCTCATCCTGTGCGTTATCTATAGCACTTCAATTAGATATAGGGATAGTGAGGCGTAAATTGCGTAACCTGTCGCAAAGAAAGCGGTGCCATTAATCCCCGTACGCGATCCAGAATACTGCTCTGTGGCCCGTATTCCCGTCAACTAAGGAAGCTCCCTAACACCTCTTCCTAAGCGATTTATTCTGCTGATGACTCCTTGCCGTCCTCTTCTGTGGTATTTAAATACGGACAAAATTATATTAACTGTCCAAATTCCAAAAATAAATCGCTATGGAAGATGAACAATGACTCACAAATCAATGCTAATTATTGTGATTTTTGGCTTTAGTGTGACTAGTGTTTTTTTTTTCCTTTTTTCTTTTTTGTCGTTTTTTTGTTGTGTGTTTTATCTTCCTCTTTTTCCCTGTTATTAGCCTCTTCAGTACGATGGCGTCTATTCTCAGTACTAATATGGCATTTTTTTTTTTTTTTTTTTTGTGCTATGGATGCTGATGTTCATTCATTTGGACTAAGACGTCTTTATTTTGCTTCAAAAAAAGAAAAAGTCAATGGGGACCCACTGATCCCAGGGACCTCTCTCTCTCTCTCTCTCTCTCTCTCTCTTTCTCTTCCTGCTATCCCAGGACTACCTTATTCACCTCCAGAAAACTCTTCGATCTGGAGGGGGTGACCCAGAGCCTAAAACACACACACACACACACACACACACACACACACACACACACACATGGTAGCCCTTTCCCAGTTCAATAAAATCGTCCGGTTGATCCACTGAGACTGGAGGGGTGATCTTCATATTATATTTCCTATTTCCTGACGATTTTTCTCAACTCAGGATGGACTCTTAAAAAGGAAGGGGGTGGGGGTTATAAATAGCTCTACTTAACCCATTCACCACGAGGGACCTTATTGAGGTTAAATAAAATCGTCTGGTAGCAGCAATAATAAATGCTTAGTCTCCCTTTTACCAACGTGTCAGTTTAAATCACTCAAGCTTATGACGTTTCTTTTCGATTTATTCTTGCTACCTCCAGACGATTTTACTCAGCTCAGGAGACACTTTTTCGAACTGGAGAGGCTGGATACGGCCTCCATTAACCCCCTTCCTACTCGGCTGCTCTCTTAAGCTAAATTAAATCGTCTGGCAGCAGTAGGAATGAAATAAACACCACGCCATCGGAGGGAAGGGTATAATCGCTTTAGGAAGGAGCTGGCCTTTCTGTGTTTCGTTCCTGTAACCACCAGACGATTTTTGTATTAGAAAAGACCTCTCATACTGAAGGGTTTATTGAGAACAACATATAACTAGTTTCAAATCCCTCCAGAGCTAAATAAAACCGTCTGAATGTAGCATAAAAAAAAGCCATAATAGGGAAGACCTCTCGTATTAAAGCGGTTAATGAAGGCTTTATCCAACCCTTACAGCAACAACATAAATCCCACCAAGCTTATTAAAATCGTCTAAAGGCAGCAAGACTAAAATGCGAAACATCTCATTGTCCCCAAGGTATTAAACTACACCCAAAAACCACTCTGTCGGGCCAGAATCAGAGGAGAAAAAAATACATGCAGCAACAATAGCCCCCCCAGACTTCCGTGTTGGCCAAGGTAAAAATGTGAAAGTTTTTGAAAAAGTGTGGTGCGAAGCGGGAGACATGGTAGTGTGAGGTTTGGTGCTTGAGATGTGGTTGTGTGTGGTGTGGTGGTGTGAGATGTGGGGTGTGGTATATGGCAGTGTGGGATGTGGCGGTGTGAGGTGTGTCAATGTGTGGTGTGACCGTAAGGTGTGCTAATGTGAAGAGTGTCAGCATGTGGTGTGGTAGAATGGGATGTAACAATCTGACGTGTAAGGTGTGATAGTTTTTGTCCCAATTATACAGGCGGCCAATTCCAGTGTGCGATCCTAACTGCGTTGCTCAATGAGTCACTGTACCTTTTTGATGGATGAAATCTGTCCAGTTGCAACCGTAGAGTTTTGTGAGCGTGTCTATTGTGCATTTGGGATGTGCCGGGGATGTATGTCCCCAGACAAAGCACAGTTATTGGTATGTGTTGGGGTGATGAACATGGTTGCGTGGTGCGGCTTTCAAAGGTGTCGTTTGTCTTGTTAAAACTAGTAATATACGGTTTATGTGGCATGGTGAGGGTGATATGGCACTGTGCAGTGCAACAAAATTTAACCTAGTGTGACAGTGAGTGATGTGGCAGTTGTGTGTGTGTGTGTGTGTGTGTGTGTGTGTGTGTGTGTGTGCGTGTGCGTGCGTGCGTGTGTGTGTGTGTGTGTGTGTGTGCGTGTGCGTGCGTGCGTGTGTGTGTGTGTGTGTGTGCGTGCGTGCGTGCGTAAATGCGTTTGTGTGCGTGTCTGCTTATTTGCGTGCCCGCCTGCCTACCTGCCTGCATGTGTGCGCGTTTGTTTAAATGAGAAAAGCTACGTAGTTGAAAGAAACGAGTCCCTCAGCTTAACACAGCAAGCGAATACTCATGTTTGTGGAATGAAGTGGCGGAGGTGCAGCACAGGCGAGCTAGTTGGGGGAAGGAGGGACCCACCACCAAACCACATTAATTCCTTCGCTACAATGACGTACTTTTGTTTTTATTTTTACTGTAAATTAGCCGATATCATTCAGGTTAGGGAAGGTTTCTCGTTTTGAAAGCATTAATGAAAGGTATATATAAAACGCCTCCAGTTCGAGAAGTCCTCCCTTTCAAAAGCTCAATGAATTAGTCCGAAGATGGCAAATAGAAAACGAACACTACGTACCCGTGTTAAGGTGGTCATTACCTTTGGCTGCGAATTACCTACTTTGCATATGTTTATTTCTGCTAATGACAGCCGATTTTACTACTATGCTCAGCTTCTACGTTACTGAGAATATTGAAAGATTATCACAGCTCACGTTCTGGTCGAGAATAATGGAGTTCGTATTAATTTCAACTCACGAAGGACGATTTTATTTAGCTCACAGTACCTCACCGCCGCTAAAGGACTGCCTGCTTCACCTCGAGGACGTCTGTGTCATTCTTGTTACCACCAGACGATTTTTCTCAGACGAGGAGAGACGCCTGGTAGTGGAAGGATGAAAAACTAACTCCACGTACCTCTTTTCTTGCATGTCTACCTCAAGCTGATAAAACGTGCCCTGTGTTAGCAAGAATAAAATGTAAAACATGACAACTCTGGGATTGTGACTGGGAGGGGGGAGGAAGAAGAATGTGGGGGAGGTGGAAAGAAGGATGTGGGGGAGGGGGTAAGAAGGATGTGGGGGAGGGGATAAGAAGGATGTGGAGGTGGGATAAGAAGGATGTAGGGGAGGGGTATGAAGGATGTGGGGGAGGAGGTATGAAGGATGTGGGGGAGAGCGATAAGAAGGATGTGGGGAGAGGGTAAGAAGGATGTGGAGGAGAGGGTAAGAAGGACGTGGGGGAGAGGGATAAGAAGGATGTGGGGGAGGGGGGTAAGAAGGATGTGGGGGAGGGGGTTAAGAAGGATGTGGGGGAGAGGGAAAAGAAGGATGTGGGGGAGAGGGATAAGAAGGATGTGGGGGAGGGGGTAAGAAGGATGTGGGGGAGGGGGTAAGAAGGATGTGGGGGAGGGGGGTAAGAAGGATGTTGGGGAGCGGGTAAGAAGGATGTGGGGGAGGGGGTAAGAAGGATGTGGGGGAGGGGGTAAGAAGGATGTGGGGGAGGGGGTAAGAAGGATGTGGGGGAGCGGGTAAGAAGGATGTGGGGGAGGGGGTAAGAAGGATGTGGGGGAGGGGGCAAGAAGGATGTGGGGGAGGGGGTAAGAAGGATGTGGGGGAGCGGGTAAGAAGGATGTGGGGGAGGGGGTAAGAAGGATGTGGGGGAGGGGGTAAGAAGGATGTGGGGGAGGGGGTAAGAAGGATGTGGGGGAGGGGGTAAGAAGGATGTGGGGGAGGGGGTAAGAAGGATGTGGGGGAGGGGGTAAGAAGGATGTGGGGGAGGGGGTAAGAAGGATGTGGGGGAGGGGGTAAGACGGATGTGGAGGATGGGCCAAGAAGGATGTGGGTGGACGGGGCAAGAGGGAAGTGAGGGACAGGGCAAGAAGGATGTGGAGGCTGTGGGCTTTCCGGTAGAGCTGCAGTTCATGAAGTCGTATTCCTTGTGGCATAAGACGGTTCGCAGCATCTCTTTATCAGCCATTTATGTTGACCAATACACTTAAATATTCTCTAGCATAACATTAAGATCATTTTAATACTGATGTAGTTTGCATCAGGAACATGAAATTTTACAGCGAAACTACACAGGAATAAACTCTGACTACCTCGTGTATTCTTCATCCACCCTTCACAAGAGGATAACAAGGTGCAAAAGGCAAAATAAGTCGCCAAGGAAGAAGTGTTACGAAAATCCCCAACAATACTTGAGAAGACTCCCCAGTTGAGGGTTGTGGGTAACTGCAAGGAAGCGAAGGAGATTTTTTGTTAGGGTTGCCAGAAGAAGAGGGTCTTGATTTTTATGCCCCTCAACTGCAAGTGAGACATTTTACTGACGGTGAAAATATCGATACCTTTATTACTTTTATTATCAGCACACAGTAAAAATAATCTTTTTTTTTTTTTTTTCTTGACCCGTGAACAAAGGCTCTAACCTCGTGTCATGGGCCCCCTGGTACGAAATCCGAAGCCTGTAATTTCCTCCTACGTGACGTGTTAGTGTGAGTGGAGTTGTATGGGGCACTGGAGATTTCCCAACACTTCTTCTTTAGTGATGTATTCTGCGTATTACACCTCACAATCCTCTTGTTATGTCAGTGATGCTAAATTAAAACATTATAACACAATGGAGATTTCCTAACACCCCTTCTTCAGTGATTTATTCTGAATATTACAGCTCAGAATCCTCTTGTTATGTTAGGGGTGCAAAAGTAAAACAATATAAACGGCACATAAGAAAATGTTAAGATAAATAAATGTATAATAAATCGCTAAGGAAGAGGTGTCTGGAACCCCCTTACACCAGGCCCTTTCTCCAGTCCGAAATTTCGACCACTGTGTTACTTCACTCAAACAGCATTACAAGAAAAGCATCGAATATACCTCGTCTCTTCAGAAAATCAAATTAATATCTAAGCAGAATTTTCCAAGTTTACCACACAGGACTATGGGCAAATAAACCTCTAAAAAATGCAGAAAATACTAATGTGACGAAGATACAATAATATTCAGGACTAAATTCTGTACACTTAAACTTGGTCAAAAATTACCATCTCTTTATCTTCAGTGCCGAGCTCGAATAAGGAATAAACACTAAAATACGACGCTAGTGACGAAGATATGCTATAGAAATGCTAACGAAATAGACACTGAAATAGGATGCTGGTGACAAAGACGTGCTATGGAAAGGTTACAGTGAAGTAGTAGTCTTATTCTGCCTTTAAGCTACGGGAAATACGCTGCAAAAGGACGAAAACCTCCGCCAAGTAAAGTTGGATGATCTTGGACGTACTGTTAACAGATTTCCCTTCAGGAGGCAACTCAGTACCGTTGGCAAGACCCCAGCTAAAGAGGCTTTTAACTAATTTAATAAAGATTACGGAAAACCTTGGAGGCAGAGTCTGAGACTTACCTTGACTTCTTCATTACCAAGATATTTAAATTATTTATTTAACTATCTATTTATAACACACACACACACACACACACATACACACACGATATATACATATATATATATATATATATATATATATATATATATATATATATACACACACACACACACACACACACACACATTTGCATTATCTCCATATCATTTTATTTTTTACCTAATTTAGGGAAGACTTTACAAACAGGAGGGGTTGGTTAATGGCAAAGGTAAAAGTGGGGGTAGACGCCATGAAGCGCTCAGCAGCGGAGCAACTTTGGCCTTTGAGCCCGAAATTCAAGGATACAAGGCTACTGCTTCAACCTGGTTACTGAAGTTATCTCCTCAAGGTACCTGTCTTACCCAACAACCCAAAAAGGTGGAATGGACACTTGAATCGAGTGACGCCAGGTGCCCGCACCAGGATTCGAATTCTGGCGCTAACGGGCCGGCAGCTACCCAGTCAACCACGCTAACCACTCCGCCACCGCCACGGGATGGTTAGACAAAGCCTTTACTAACCCACTCATTACTGCACGCATAAACCAAGCTGAATAAAATCATCTGGAATAAGCAAGAATGGAAATAAAATCACGTAATCGTAGTGCAGGTAAGAAACATGGGGAAAATACCATCACACTCAGTGAGTTTTACGTATCAAAGCTCATTGCGAGATATTTAATTCACGAGATCTAGTGTCAGTGTGTGTGTGTGTGTGTGTGTGTGTGTGTGTGTGTGTGTGTGTGTGTGTGTGTGTGTGTGTGTGTGTGTGTGTGTGTGTGTGTGTGTGTGTGTGTGTGTGAGAGAGAGAGAGAGAGAGAGAGAGAGACTTCCTATAATTCTCCCTTCCCTTATCTCTCCATAATTCCCTATCACACTCCCCTGCCCTTCTCTCTCTCTCTCTTTCTCTCTCTCTCATTCTCCCTTCCCTTATCTCTCCTTAATTCCCTATCACACTCCCCTGCCTCTCTCTCTCTCTCTCTCTCTCTCTCTCTCTCTCTCTCTCTCTCTCTCTCTCTCTTATCTTACTCATTCGTTTACAGCTGAGGTCATAATTATCAGCAAAATATTTTCCTTTCTCATTTCCTCCCTCAACACTCACCGCTCTCTCACTCTTTCCAGTTCTTTTCACATTTCCTCCCTCATACCTCACCTTCTCTCCACTCACACTCTCCCTCATCTCTCTCTCTCTCTCTCTCTCTCTCTCTCTCTCTCATCCCCCGAGGGCGTGGTGTCTTTGTATAATACTGCTTTCTGAGAACCCCACCCGGCTAAACAAAGGCCGGGGCAGAGCTAGACGGCGTGTCACAGTGGCCGTAAATAAGAAACAAAAAAGTGAGACAGAGAGAGAGAGAGAGAGAGAGAGAGAGAGAAGAAGAAGAAGAAACATTATTATACCAAAACTTACAGCAGGAAAAAAAAAAATCACCCAGTCTTCTCTCCACCTGCCTCTTGCAACAACAGTCGTAGAAAAATAAAAATGAAAAGCATATGTGTGACGAGAATGAATAACAGAAAACTTCAGTCCTGTCTCTTCATCCTCATAATAAAGGCGAATAAATGTGACAAAATAAAAACCTTGAGCCGCCAACAGGAAGGCGTCTGTCAGAGGGGAGATATGAAAAGAGAATGCCCTGGGACAATAACGAGAAACACTATTATCACAACAAAAGCATAAAAAGAACAAAAGAAAAAAAGTTACAGACACGAACCTTGGACGGCAACAAAGACAGAAATACGTGAAAAGAAACTGAAAACTTCATTTCGTTCCTTCTCGTATATATATCTGCATTGTGGTAGGTGGGGGCACTTATCATCCACTCACTCGATGTACAGCTGCTCTCGGGTGACTACCCTTACCTCTCTTCCTTCCTCTTCTGTCTTTCTTTCATTCTTTCCTCTTCCTTCTGTCTAAGGGTGACTCTACACTGAGTGACAAGCCAAATGGTTTCCTGTACACCAAGAAACTATTTACCACGCTGGGTGGTAACCACATAACCAAATTATGGCACCTGGTGGTTTAATGGGTAATTAAGGCGCTCCAATTGGACTGAGCCAAAGCAATTTTAAACAATCACGAGTAACCTCTGCATCGTTACTGTTTCCTTCAGTCGCTTTACTTTACTGCCCGTTACAGATCACTCACCGTGAGCCACCTCCTCATTATACTACTGGATTCCTTGGTACTTTACTTCACACACGCCTCTCATTGTGGCGGTGCTCAAAACTTAATCTGTTTTACATTATCCTTCCACGTTTTCCTAGACCTCTCCTTCTGTCACTCCCTCTATTGGCATTCTGTACACTCTATTTAACTACAAAACAAAAAATTTCTTCTAAAATGGTTGTTAAGAAGTAGAAATGGCAAAAGTGCACAGATAAGAGTTGAAAAAAGCACAGAAACAAGATATCATTCAGGATGGGAGGAGATTTGGAGACCTATACCCATTACTACATTCCACACTTTAGCCACAAACTTGCTGCTGGTGGAATGAAGAAATTGGTATTGGTCTCCAAATCTCCTCCCATCCTGAATGATCTCTTGTTTCTGTGCTTTTATCATCTGTTATCTGTGCACTTTTGCCATTCCTACTTCTTAACAACCATTTTAGAAGAGAATTTTTGTTTTCTGGTTTACGATCTTTTTGTGGAAGTATGCATAAACCAAGTGTTAGATTTGGATTGTTACATGCATAGCATACTGAGAGACTAAAACGAGGGTGCCTTCCCGTGAAAAGAAGTGTTTTGGTACGTTCCTTAACTGTTAGCGAGCTGTAACTAACCAATATTGCGCAAAATGGCGTACTTACATGTGACCGCGATGTGGTTTTCAGGCCGTAACTCGCGAACCGTTGCCCGAATACTTTCCTAAACATGAAAAGAAACATATACACTTGACAAACAGCATTTTGGTGTATAGTACGCTCGCGTACGCCTTTTGTTTTGGAGTTATGACTGATGAAGAAGAGAGAATGAAAGAAAAGAAGAATGAAAGGAGAACAAAATCGATATATTTTGCGGTTCGATTCTGCGACTCCTACGAAGGTTAGCAAGGCTTTGCGAGTAGTTTTGCATTTGGAGAGCGAAGATCTTTTAGTTCATAAGCTTAGAACTGAGCTTTGCGACCGTTGGCCCCCAGAATGCTCGTACACCCCACAGGAGAGGACACCACTCTGAACCTGCGCCATACCACTTCGGCACACCCTGGTCTGCCATTTCCATTTTACTAAGTCTGGATCCACATTTCTCTATTACAGCTTCATTTCTCACCCTGTCAACCAGCTCATCCCTTCATTTCCAGCACATTCACCCTTTTTCAGTGCCCAGTATTCACCCCCCACGCCTATCATGCATATAGCACCGTCAGGACCATTATGCCTTTATAAGTACCTCAGACACTGATCTTTCCTTCCACACTCACACTCCTCATTGCCCCTAATACCTTTGCACCCTTTCCTGTCATACGGCTTACTTTAGGTACCTGGGATCCACCTGAGACTATATCCACTCCCAAATAATTAAAACACTTCACTTCACTCAAACCTTTCAACTAAGACTTACATCAATCTGCTCTGATCTTTCTTTCCACACACTCCTCAGTGTCATAAAAAGTTCCGTCTCCTTTCATATCCTCTTACTTACTGCAGGTCCCTGAGTTGCACCTGCTGCCATATTCATCTCTAGACACCTGAACCACTTCACTTCATCCATACCTTCCCATCGAGACTGACATTGTTCTGCTCCATCTCTCTGGTATATCCCATCACCTTGCGCTTTCTTGCATTCACTCAAATTTATTCCTTTCACAAAGTCTTCCAACCTCACCCACTAACTGCTGAAATTTACTGAGTCTGCGAATAACGTTACCGGTATACTTCAAATAACAGCCGGTATAATTCTCATTCTCCCCCTCTCTCTGCATACTTTAAACATGCCCATCTTCCCAGTACCCGCCTTTCTACCTCTCTAACCAATCTTTCCATGAACAAGTTGAACTGCCATGGCGACAACACACCTCTGACTAACTCTTCTTTCATGTCAAACCATTCACTCTCTTCCCTTGCCACTCTCACACCTTCCTCACTCCTTCGGGAAAGGCTCCTCATTGGACTTAAATGCTTCCCTCCCACCCCATGCATTATTAACACTCGAGGCATCAGTCATGTGTGTGAGCTTCGTCATATGCCCTTTACAGACTCATACAAGGCTCAACAAATCCCTCCCCTTCTCTAAACATTTCTCACACACATTTCTCGAAGCAGACACCTCCATCCCTACAACACCTAAGACTTCCCTATTATTCCCTTGCATGTTTACTCTTTCAGTCACCTTTCTCTTTTACACCGTATCTAGTATACTCAGCACAGTTATACCTCCAAAATTCAAGCATTTCCTTTTTTCCCCTTTGCCATTATACAGCGGCACGACACACACGCACTCTGCCACTCTTCCGGCACCTCACCTTCATCCAAAGCTCAAGGCACATGGTGAAAATTTTAGGTAACATTTCAAAACCATCATCTCCTCTTATTCTGAGGCACTCTGCTGCACTCCCATCCATTCCAGCTGCCCCTTTCCACATTTAAATTTTGTAATACTCTTTCTTATTGTTTTTCCCTACTCTACCACACTCAATGGCCTTCTCGCTTTGTACTGCAATGTGAAATAAAAAAAATTCCACCATTGTGATACGGCCATCAATTGCATTCATCTTTCATACCCCCCCCCCTCTTTTCTCTCTCCCTCTCCTTCACCAGAGTCATTCGTTTTCCTTTCTGCTACTGACAAAGAGATTCTACACCGAGTGACAAGCCAAATGGTTACTTGTAGGCCAGGAAACCAACTACTGCGCTGGGGAAGAAACGAAATGGATGCCTGGTGGTTTAGTGGATTAAGACGCTCCAACCGATGTGGCCCATAAAAACCTTCATTCTAGAGCTGGCTGGGGTTTATCATACAGTGCTGCTCAGTGACGGGCGACTATACTTCTTCCACCTAAATTTGGTCTAGATTTCCGTCCTCTTGCAGCTTAATTCACAGAGTTCGCTGGCAGAGAAAGACAATGCTACAGCCCTACACGGCTTCTATAAAAACTTTTGCGTGACTAGTACCATAATCTTGTGTTAATCTTTTGCTACACCTCAGCACTGAAGGCGCAGAGGTTGCAATTTTCAGCCAAGTTATAGTAAAAAGATAACAGTCATTCTCGCCTTAAATGTCTGGGCTAAGGGCAATGGAGGACTGGATGATATAAACGATTCTTCTTCCTTTCTTTCACGAAATCTGCAAGATTAAGAAGAAAAATATAGCCACTTGTGTAGATACATCCACTATAGCACTTCCATTGCAAACAGACGATGACAGCATAGAAAATAGATATATCAGTACAAAAAACAGTTTCCCATTTACAATCATGAATATGCGAATGAAATACTGCCCAATGTAATAACTGAGTACTAATTTCCAAGCATATTATACCAACAGTAGGAGGTTACGCTGAAAAATGAACGAACTAAAGTCTGTAATTAGTAGGGAGAGAACTGATATTGTCGTTCTTAGTGAAACGTGGATGAATACAGAGACTAGAGAATTTCTGGCACAATATCTAACCATTTGGAAAGAAATAGGGGCGTGGTGGCTATTTACGTAAAAATTAACTGTTACAATAAAACATACATTACAGTCAACATGCATACTGAAAGTGTCTGGACTGAAATTAGTAATAACAAGGACAAACTAGTCTTGGGAGCTTTATACACACCTCCAAAATTAAGCAGCGAAGATAGCAAATACCTCTGGGGGGAGGGGGGAATTAAAAAAAAAAAACGGCATAATCCAGCTCAGTAATTATCATAAACGACTTAAGCCTATCAAGGATAGATTGGCAGAATCTGACAGGGGATGCAATCAGAATTATTTTCAGTAATGTACGATAATTTCCTCTATCAGGATAGCAAGGAGCCCTCAAACGTAATAACATACTAGCTTTGTTTTCATCTATGAGAAAAAAAAAATGTAAGTGAAATAGAAGTTGGCGGACGACTTGGAAATCGTGACTTGGAAGAGATTAAGCTCAAATTTTGTTGGAATGACTTGATCGATCGCGTGTCCCTAATCTTCGTCTATCGGACTGTAGGATTAAGAGCTTATTTCAGAACAATAATCCATGCGGATCTGGTTACTTTAGCGATAGTGAGGTCACTGAGGAAGTTCAAGTCATAGGTGAGCAACAGGATTTAGGTGGGAGTTTACATCAGCTCACTGGAGCCACCGGGGAAGCTCAGGTCATAGATGAGTGACTGGATTTGTGTGGGTGTTTACGTCAGTTCACTTGGGAAGATCACTGCATAGGTGAGGAGCAGGTGGAATGTAGCTCAGGTTACCGATATTAATTCTGGTCAGGCATCACGTGGCAGCTCCGTGAAGGAGAAATATGATGGGTAAGTAAAATTTAATACATACAGGGCATGACAGATACATCCCCTCAAAAGCTGTTTAGAATAATTAATTCAGAACCGAGATGGTTAACCTGCAGAATAAAATTTTTCATGCGCCAATGAATAAGAATATACAGCAAAATAATAAGAGAGAGGAACACCTGCATGACCGGTACGCGATTTTGAAGTGGGAGGTAAAGGGAGAGAGATAAGGAAAGCAGAGTGGTTATGAAATTATGGTTGATCGAGAATCGAAAGGAAAGCCTCAAGGGTATTTATCAATTGTATCGTACCAAAAAATAATGATAGGATACGATCTCTTAGAACTGAATCAGGCAACATCACCAGTGAAGATAGAGAAATGTGCTCTATCATACCTAATGATTTCGTATTCTAACCCTGATCCCTCAACCAACAAATATTCACGATGATAATACGAATAATATTCATAGTAAAATGACCATTGGTAAGGAGGACGTACAAATTAATAAGAAAAAGCCTAAAAAAATCACCGTGCCCGGAAGATATTTATGAAAAAAATTATAAAGGAAACCAAGAATGAATTACGTTAGCCACTTTTAAAGTTGTCTGATAACTCTTTAAGTTCAGAAGTTCCGCAGACGTGGAAGAAAGTGAACGTGGCACCCATTTTAAAATAAATCATTTGCATCGAACTACCGTCCAATAAGTCTAACATCAGTACTTGGTAAAATGCGAAGAGTCAATTTTAACAAGTAAAATTTGAGCACTTAGATGGATTTAATCTCATAAATGAAATTCAGTACGATCATACTGGGACGATCATCTTACAATAATATCATTTCTGTCGGGGATCTGTGAGGCGGTAGATGGTGATAAAGGTTACGACATTATTTAGCTTTGGATAGGGTCCCACACGAATGGTTAGTTACGAAGATGACGCAAAAACAGGACGTGTCATTAACTCAACTGACGACTGTGTTAACCTTCAAAAGGACTTACATATATTGTCCTCATAATCTAAATATTAGCAAATGAAATTTAACGTGAAAAATTGTAAAGCAATTAACGTGGGCAAGACCATCCCAGATACTATATACAACATTGATAATAAATTAATAAACTGAATGCGTGAAATAAAGCAAACAAAGCCCTAAGATTTATTTCGCAAAACATGAGCAATAGGATATCTTAAGTTCGGTACTGCAACTTTCTCTAGCGTTAGTAAGGCCACATTTAGACTATGCCGCGCAATTTTGGTGTCCGTTCTATAGAATGGATATGCATTCAACAGAAAACGAAAAGAGAAGAATAGCAAAAAATGACACATGATGTTCAGACTGAAAAGATTAAATTTGCACTCACCTGAAAGGCTGAGTAAGGAGAGACTTAGCTGTGGTGTTTAAATGGATGATGGGAGTAAATAACGGAGATATTAGTATGGTACTTGAAGTGAGCATACAAGATAGAACTCGAACTAATGGTTCTAAATTAGACACATTCTGTTTTAATACGGAGACAGGTAAAAACTGGTTTGGAAATAGAGTTGTGGACGAATGGAATAAGCCTGGACTATTCAACTACTCTGAGTTGGGCCGCATTATGAAACTCAGATTAACAAAAGGGCCATGCATTATTTTACTTGTGCATGTGTGAAGCTACAGAATGTGGTGGAAATTTTTAGGCCTATTTGAAGGAGCCAGGATTTCGAGGGCTTGAATGATGAGTGAATGGAAGCATGGCCCATTGAACTGGGCAAACTTTGGCTGTCTGGACGTTGCTACTCCCCACGCTGCCCTGGGGTGGGAAAGGAGGTCCGGATGATGATGGTGAATTTTTCACTCTATCTAAACACTTATACACAGAAAGAAACGAAAAATTCATATATTATTTGCGCGTATAATTTCCGCTAATGCATATATAAAATGAAAATAACAAAAGTTTCTCTTTTATGCTTGTTTGTTTATTTTCATTCTTCTGAGTCCGTCAAAGAGCCAAACACAAATGACTCAAGGTCCGGATTCGGCCCGTGGGCCGTCAGTTGATTAGCCCTGGAATAAGCAGTCTTGTGATGAAGTTGCTGCCCCTTTCACTGGAGTTTAAAGCACACGCTAGAGAATCACATGATAAGTAAGGGTTGGATATGAAAAATCTGATGATGGCCGGTACTAATTCATTGTTTTTCTTCTTCAGGTTTTACTACGGCAATCTCTTTTCTCCTTACGAACTTTCCTATACAATTTTAAAGGCAAATATTCTATACTGCGTGGTGTACCTTCTCTTTTTCTTGCCGGTTTTCGCTGGAAGGTTTGGTGGGCAAGGGAGAGCCTTGTCTTATTAAAGTAGTTTAGCCGCAGTCTTTTAGGAGCTGCCTAGCATGGGCCAGCTGGCCTACAGCAGATACCTTCACTTCTTGTGATCTTAAGTTCTTCTACTTCATCTTATTCTTCCTTCCTTCCTTCTTCTTTATTAATTAATTTATATATTTATTTTTGTTGCTGTTGCTGTTGTTAATAATAATAATAATAATAATAACAACAAAAATAAGAATAAGAATGATAATAGTTTTATCATTATTATTATTATTATTAATTATTATTTATTATTATTATTATTAAACATTTTTATTACTTTTGTGGAGCATGGCTGTTTCGTGGTGAGAGTGGAAATTAAATTCTAAGGATATTACAATGTCGCCTCCTGGGATTCTATACAACGAGAAATCTTGGAATCTTGACTGACGCTGTTTTATCAATATTATTAAATTTTTCAAAGTAGCAGTGTGTTGTGCTTCTGTCTGGGTGGGTGGAAATTAAATTCTAGGAAAGCTACCGTCCGGGAGTCCAAGGATACATTTACAAGTAGAAATGAGACTGATTCCTCTCTCTCTCTCTCTCTCTCTCTCTCTCTCTCTCTCTCTCAATGTTTCTTAATACTGTACCTGAAAGCCTCGGTATGTATTGATATCAGGGGAAAATACTTGATCAGAAACAATAGGACGAATAATTTTGGAACACAGAAGTGCTTTTTACACCCTTGCGAGCAGTGGCATGGAGTGTAGTACTTGAGGTCCTGTGTGTGTGTGCGTGTGTGTGTGTGTGTGTGTGTGTGTGTGTGTGTGTGTGTGTGTGTGTGTGTGTGTGTGTGTGTGTGTGTGTGTGTGTGTGTGAACATTATAACTCGTTTTGATTCTAATCATACCAAACTTTGCGGAAGAGTTGAAGGTCAGGCAAGAATGATGTGATGCGACTTTATGAGGAACAGATGAGAGATGAATGTCACAGGCTAAGGTGAATAAAGTTCCGATCCGATCTGAATAAAACTTGGTGGAAGGGTTAAGAGTATGACAAGGATGAGGTGTATAGAAAGGGCTGCCAATCAAAGATCAAGGACACAGGGAAAGGTCACACATAGAGGGCGCAGGTAGGTAATTTTGTTAGCGTTCTTTCATGATTTTGTTTTATTTTCTTGTGGTGTCTTGGATGTCTTGGGAGAGAGTGGAGATTAAATTGTGGGTCATCGGTCTCTTGGATATTTATGAGGAGCATGGTGGGGGCGACAGCAGCTTCAACAACAACAACAACAACAGCAAGAAATGGTGCAGGAACAAAAACAAGAACATCAACATAAGCAATGATGATGCTTGTTGGTGGTGGCGGCGGCGGTGGCGGTGGCGGTAATAATAACATCAAGAGCCCTGACAATGATGCCCACATTTCAACAAAGGCTCAGACAGGTCGACAATGAAACAGCAATAAACTTCATCCCCCAAGCCTTCCAACGACAAATAAATAACGGCTTCAGTCTCAAAGGAAAGGCGTCTGTCACTGGGAAAGTAAAAATAAATGAACGAGACGACAAAATAGCAGGGAATACCATCATCACAAAAATATAAAGAAAAAAGATCCCCACAAAAAAACTTTGACCGTGATAAATAATAATAATAATACTAATAATAATAATAATAATAATAATAAATAATGTCCCAAACCCCCCAAACAAATCTACCAAGAGAGAGAGAGAGAGAGAGAGAGAGAGAGAGAGAGAGAGATTTACCGTCCTTCCCCATCCTCCCCTACATTATATATATATATGAATTAATAAACGTCAATAAATGAATTAACACATACCTTTCGCTCCACCAGACGACGTGTGTCATCTTGGCTGTAAAAACAAACAAAAAAAGGTCTTAGTGGATTATAAAGGAATATTCTTATAACAAGAGATGAGACAGGAGAGAAGATGAATTTCGCCCTTGTGTCACCTACAGATAAGAGCCATGGGAAAATGTCAAGGGAGAGATGTATCAGCATATGTAAGGATATGTCTACTTATCTACCATTTCTACCGGGGCATGTATATGTATTTATGTATATTTATTTACCTAACCTTTATTGCCTTATCAGAAGCGTAATTCTTCCCTTGTGACCCCGACCCCCTCCCTTGGATGTATACCTTTGTGAGACGCCCAGCAACAACAATGACAACAACAAAAACATCAACATCAACCATAATGACAAAAGTCCATCCATTCACCATTCACTTTCTTCCCATCAGGATCGTAGGAGCCCAGACCTACGCTACTCAGTCCTGGCATACAAGGCGAGGGTGACCAACATCACACATCCCTGAGTGGTATTAAGGATGCAATAAACTCAGCAACCCCGCGAATATACTCTTACAAGGTCAGTACAGCTGGGCGCCTTAACCCAATAAACCACCGGGCATCATCTGACTATGTGGTTGCCACCCAACTTAGTAAATGATTTCCTAGTTTACAGGAAAACATTTGGCTTTTCACTAAGTGGAAATTCACCCCAAGGAAGCACAACATTAATTGCATGGATGGTGGATGCAAACACCAACCACCAAATAGTAATAGTAAATAATAATGTGAATAATACTAATAATAGCACTGACAACAACAATACTAATAAAAGTACTCAAAGCAATACATACATTTATTCCAGTTTTATTCCCCGCTCCATAAACATATATCTATATCTATCTATCTATCTATCTATATATATATATATACATATATATATATATATATATATATATATATATATATATATATATATATATATATATAATTATTTTCTGCTCCCAGTTGGATGACGTGAGAGAGAGAGAGAGAGAGAGAGAGAGAGAGAGAGAGAGAGAGAGAGAGGAAATCAAGGAACACTGGCAACAAAACAAACAGTAACAAGAAAGCTTCACTTCTCCCGCATATCAACTTCTCTAAAAATTAAATAACGAGGATTTATTAGCCACAAAAACATTAACAAGAACACACACACACACACACACACACACACACACACACACACACACACACACACACACAGCTTTACGGTGACACAGTTCTTACAAAAGTTTCACAAGAATATCATCACTATCATACCTCCTCCCTCATGACTGGGGTAACTCTAGCATATTACTCCAGCTAAAGGTAGACGCTTCTATTCGACTGAGATAGACATTGGAGCCTGTGAGTGTAGATACTGTCACCATCACCCCATTCACGAATGGAACAACTCTATTATACTATTTTACCACACTTAGTAGACTATTTCATTCAGCTGAGAGTGAGGCATAGGAGCCTGAGTTTTCGTGAACAAACTGGCAAATCTTCTAACCATTAACTTCATATCTCGACATAAGCATAAACATGAAAAGAAAAACAAATTCTCTCTCTCTCTCTCTCTCTCTCTCTCTCTCTCTCTCTCTCACTTTCTCTCCTAAAAGAAGAAAATACTACATAGCCTACAAAACCAAATCAAACCTCTCTCTCTCTCTCTCTCTTGAATGAATGAATGAATGAAAAAAAATACATAAAAAAAAATACCCCTCTCTCTCAAAAATGCTTCTACATACAACGCTAAATAAAGGGATATACTGGATAAGAAACTGTAAACATAAAAATATCAACAAATAAAGACTCCATCCCATCCTCTCCCCTCAATGCTTTTATTCAGAAAAAAAATCTCCAGCCTCGACAAGGAATATTATATCTCAACAAAAGCACGAAAAGGACGAAAATAAAACACGAAGGCTTCATTTCCCCTTTGCCCTCCTTACCCACAAAAAAAAGAAAAGAAAAGAAAAGAAAGAAAAAAAGGTACCCGCAGCAAAACACACAATGAGGTTTCTACTAAGACTGATGCACGTTTGATAAAAATGGGTGATATTTCTGTAGTGTTTTTATTACATATATTCCTGGTAGTGTTGCGCAAGGATATTTTCTTCGAGTGAGACTGGAAATTAAATTCTGGGGAAATTGCTTTTTGAGAATCTGTGAGAAGAAAAATGTTGGAAGGGAGACTGATTCAAGTATACAAAAGCGACAGTTTCATTTATTTTCTTATTCATATTTTTACCGCCTTGGAAAACGTTTTGTAATATGCCACCTTCATGCCTACACCAGATAACTTACAAGGCCCATCTTCACATGGTATATTACCCCCTCCCTACCTCGCCCACCCGACCACCATGCACACTGACTCTTTTGCAGCTACCCCCATTTTTTATTTTTCGTCCCACTACCACCTACTTGCACTTCCGACACTTACCTTCACACCATATACTTCACCTAGCATGCCTCACTATCCACCACCTTCCAAACTCACTCACTACTGTCCATCCACACATTTATGTTGTGGTAAGGTGAATATCGTAACAAAGACTGCTGCGACTGCCAAGATTTATAATGATCATATCTGCAAATTATCTCAAGCTACAACTCAAAATCCATCTAATTCTTTTACCTATGTTGCACCATCCTCCTCCGTAATGAAACAGAAAACAAACAACCGCCCAACACTTCACACAGGCACAGTAACATTCCTTCCCCTCCACTCAACACTAAATTTTACACATACATAAACACATTCACAATACCCAGTCAGATCCTACAGCCAAATAACATCCTTCACGAACCACCAGCGGACATCCGCCCCTCAGAAACTATCCCAACCAGAGCGACAGAAATGCATTTAGCCAGAGTAAGGGGAAGCCATCACCCTATCCGGCCAGTATACCAAAACAATATAGGGCTCAAAAACAATCCACTAAACCCACCCTGTAATGCGGCCCCTCCACATCACAACACACTCATCTCATGTACCGTACCATACTACCACAACAAAGGCAATCCCTCAACACAGGTCCGGCCAATGATATCTAGAAGGTTTGGCTGGGGTGTGTGACTTCTTGCCGTCCACTGGGTTCACGTCCAGATGAACGAGCAACAAAAACATCCAATCTTCACCCGTCATACCTCACGGCCCACCATCATCCTATCCTCTCCCATCCATTCCTCTTCACCCACCATCATCATCCTAACCCACCCCACCCACTCCTTCCCCACCCCCTTATCATCCTATCCCACTCACTCATCTCCTTCCACCCCACAAAGTATAACACATGAATTGATACTATTCCAAAGCCGACACTGCTGATTTTTCGCACGATTCATTACGCATGGCCTAAAAAGATTGATATAAATGAAACTGATGGGTCTTAGAGGGACTTAAAAGGACCTGAAATACATGAACTGTGAGATCTCCACATGTATAACACCAACAAGGTCGATTTCTGATGCACCCTGTCACAGTCAAGACCTGAACTGATATTTAATGACTTGATGGTTATGCCGACTGATGATTATACCAGCTGACAGTTGTACCGGTTGATGGTTAGGTTGGATGATGATTATACCGGCTGACGGTTATGCTGATTGATGGTTATACCCGCTGATGGTTATGCTGGCTGATGATTATACCACCTGATAGTTCTACCAGTTGATGGATATAATAGATGATGGCCATGTTGGCTCATGGTTACACCGAGTGATGGTTTTGTGGGTTGTTGGTTATGCCGGCTGAAAGTAATGTCAACAAACGGTTACACTGGCTGATGGTTATGCCAGCTAACAATTAAGCCAGCCTATGGCTATGAAGGGTCGTGGTTATGGTCTGCACGAGGCACGACCACGTACTGCTACCCACAAACAATGTCCCCTTACCGCACGTATCATTCTGAAATATGGACGAAGCATTTTGGTACCTGGGCCACCCTATGATTATAAGTGCACACAATGTTCCTGGTAATCATTAGGACTCGAAATCGCATAAAACTTCACACTTGGGTGCTACATTTTTTTTTGAGAGACTGCGTAAAGAAAAAAATGTGTGTATATCTTGCTCACTTTCACATCCA
>NC_137015.1:8364044-8386544 GCF_032717465.1 Coenobita brevimanus
TGTCAAGATAATGTCCTTCTATCATGAACTTCAGTCTGTGGAACAACCAAAGTCACACAGTCCTAACCAGCTGAATAAGGTGATGTGAGACTAAGGATCCCCCCCCTCCAAGCTAATAATTGTAGGGAAACAAGCGCTGTGCGGATGTCCACGTTGTTGCAGCCACCCGCTACGCCAGTCTTTCAATCACTTTGGTCTCACTAGCTTACACAGACAACTCAAAACTTTCAGGTTTTCAGAGAGCTGCATAAGAAGTGGTAAGTCTCGGGTGATATTCTTTGTGCAAAATACCTTCTGTCAAAAAAAAAAAAAAAAAGCAAAGAGCACGTCCCACACAAGTTATCTTGACTGACAAGCTTTTAGGGTCTTGGCCACCGACAAAAGTGACAGTGGTTGGTCAGGCTACATCATCTTCATCTTGCACTGCTACGGTGTACTGGCGAGTGGTATTGTGTTAGTGAAACATAGTCACAAACAGAGTGCCTATTACTGAATATGAATATGCAAACCGCAGCAAGGAGTGTTCGTAGTTTTTATGCAGCACTATTGCCCAGCAAGGCCGCACATGAACTTGTTGTTGGGTCTTTGCTGAAACTGAGACCGCGACGGTAGGCTGCCTCTCAACTGACAGTTATTCCACACACAGTTGTAGTAACCCCCATATGCTGAGCTAACGACTACACACTGGTAACCTCTTCATTCCCAGGATGTTATTTTCCTTTTGTTCTCTCTACCTTCAGGTAAATTATTAAGCTCGAGACTTCTCGAACTGTATCCTTCATTTATCCCCTACAGTGTCTGGGTACTGTCATGAACTACATTAAAATAGCCTGGAAGCTACGAGATAATACAAGATAATGTCGTCTGCATAGACTCTGTGACGCAAGGGCCGGTTCAGCTTACCCAGCTTCAGAGAAGCAATTTTTTGAAGGAAACTATATACCAAACAGTACTGAGAAATGACGAGAAAACTGAGTTGTGTGTTGTTAAAGGTACAGAGAGAGTTTTGTGGAAGATTAAAACGATCTGAGTGGTGAAGAAATTGAGTTTACGAGGAATCAGAATAATGCGGCTTTCGATGCCCATCTCGAGTAGTTCGGTGAACGTACCTTAACCTCATCGCCTGAGTTATGTAGAAACCTAGAGTTTGTCCACTTTAACTTGGTAGAAATTTTCGTCGCTGCGCAGCTGATTTCCCGTAGCTCGGTGGCTGAATAAGACTATAATGCAGCTCTACCTCATGTCCTTAACAGTTCTTCGTGACTAGCGCCGCATTCTAGCGTTAATCTGGTGTCACATTTTGGAATTCCGGACGGAGAGACGGTAAATTAGGTGAAGTTAAAGTGGAAAGAACATAATAACTGTGATGGAAACGGCTCTGCAGCGTCTATATAACACTTCTTCGTGACTAGCACTACATTCAAGCGTTAATCTCGTGTCACTTCTCAAAGTCCAAGCTATAGATGCCAATTTAGGCTAAAGAAAAACGGAGAGGATAAATATTTTGACAGAAACAAAGATAACGAGTGAAAATATAACGAAAGGAATCGCCAGCTTGTGAGTTATCGGGGCTGGATGTACAGCGGGTCAAAAACTGTGTCGGAGAGTGTGGTGAAGGAAGAACAGTTGGAGTCAAAAGTTACGTTGGAGAGACAGTGGTGGTAAAAGTTACGTACCTATGTTACCACGGTGAGTTGTGACACATTTTTCCTGATTATACCTCCATGTGATACAACTTTTGACCCCAACTGCACCTTCATTTGACACAACAATGACCTCGACTCTACAGCGGGGAAAACAAGTCCGTTTGATATTTTACCATTCTCACTTCTAATTTTCTGTGCTGGTTAATAATCCTAAAGATGTTCACCTAACATTTCACCATTTTTGCTTCCCAATTTTCTCTGCTGATTAACATTCCTAGATAAGTTCACCTGCTATTCCATCATTTTGCTTCTCACTGTCCTCTGCTGGTTAATATCCCTAAACAACTTCGCCTAATATTTCACCACACTTGCTTTCCCGTTTCCTCTGCTTTAAATATTACTAAATAAGTTTGCTTAACATTTCACCTCATTTTTCTTCTCAATTTTCTCTGCCGGTTGGTATCCCTAAATAGGTTCGGCTAATATTTTGTCGTTTTTACTCCTCAGTTTCCACTGCTGGTTAATGGTTATACACAAATTCGTCTAATATTTCACTCCCTTCACTTCTCGGTTTCCTGTGCTGGTTAATATTCCAAAGCAGCGAGAGGCTTGGCATGTCTCTCTGCTCATGCATAAATCACCTGGATATGATACGTTAGGAAGGAAAGTGACAGACATGGCCTGAAGTGTGAGGCAGACGCAGTGGAACATTAGGGTGCGTCCACGCGTGCTCTCGACCATATGCTGACAACACGGCAGGCAACGTGTTCAGGAACATGTTTGCAGCAGTATTTGAACAGATGTATGCAAACATGTTTCAGTGCAGCTTCGAACACTGACAGCAGAGGCGATGGGATAAGTGTGTCCATACCAGGCAGCTGAGACTTTATCATGATGTTGCCAACATGATCTGGACGCTGCTGTTCCCAGCATGTCTGCAGCGTGTTCGTTACTGTGTTGCTTACATGTTGCCAGCGCTTGTTCGAGCACACGTGCGGACGCGCCCTTGGGGAAACAGCTCCGAGGGCCACTGATACATATTAGGAAAATCAACAAAGAACAGTGGTAACCTACAACAGCAGCTACAGAAGAGCCAGAATGAAAGCTTCAAATGAAAGCAGAGACAGAAGGAGAGAAACAGCACGAAGGCAAAATATAAATAAATAAATAAATAAAATAAGCGAAGACTGCAAATAAATGGAAATGTACTAAAAATCAATGTACAATCATTTTAGAAACAAAACCCCCGAAAATACCATAATACCAGTAATGACTGAGACACCCCTACCATGTATTTAGTATGGATGGTCAGTATGTGTCGAAGTGGTGACATGTGAAGGTGTTTGACACGTGAGGACAGCTGGGTCTCATGGAACCGGCTATAAAGTCTATGCTCAGAGTCGGAAACATAACGAATGACTTCGCTGAAAAACTAATGAACTGGAATGAGGAGAGCCAAGCGGTAGTAAATATAACAGGGCTGAGTGATACATACAGCAGGGATGGAATCTTGCTGGGAATGTGTCAGCGGTAGGAGCATAACTTAAAAAAAAAAAAAAAAAAAAAAAAAAAAAAAATGGCAGCAGATGTTGACAAGGTATAAGAATAAAAAATAAAATGCAAAATAAAATGTATGCTGGAGAAAGTACAATGATATATTTGGGTGAACCTCACGGCAATTATGTTGAAAAGGAATACGACCAATTTTTACTTTTTAACCTTAATTCAGTGAACGTCCTATTAAGAGTATTCCCGATACCTCCGGATGATTTTATTTCGAGCAGGAGGAGCGTACCTTAGCGAAATGGACAGAAACAGTCGCCATTAACCCTTCAGCCTGAGTGCGTCATTTTTTTTTTTTTTAATCTTTCATACTATCAAACGATTTTATTTAGCATTAGGGGAAACCTCTTGTCATGCAGGGGTTACTGAAGGCATAAAATTCTTCAGTTCGTATGTCTCTAATAAGCTGAATAAAATCGTCTGAAGGTACCTTGAATAAATTACAAAACACGTCACCGTAATGAAGAGGCTAACCTCGCCACAACAAAAGGCCTCCCTGCCATAATATCGCCCATCAGCAGCAAGAGTTATGTTAAATATAGAGAGGCGATATTTCCCAGCAAATGCACACTTCCCAAACATTGCTTCTTACATGTCGATCTGTGTGTGTGTGTGTGTGTGTGTGTGTGTGTGTGTGTGTGTGTGTGTGTGTGTGTGTGTGTGTGTGTGTGTGTGTGTGTGTGTGTGTGTGTGTGTGTGTGTGTGTGTGTGTGTGTGTGTGTGTGTGTGTTCGCGCGCGCGCGCGCACTTGCATCTATAAATCTTATGAAAATATTTACAAACCAAACAGGCTAGAGGGCACGTTCGAATGCACCTCGTTCCACACCGTGACCACATTCGATGCTGAACAAACACATACCATTACTCGGATAGCTGTCTGGGCGTCTGGTGGCATAATGACCGTCTTCTGGTGCTTCTGCGCCCGTCTTTTTACACTTGAAAATATATAAGACGATGCTAATGGCCTAAATCGAAAATGTGAGTAAGAATTTTCGTGACATGAAGCTCAGGTACAATCAAATACTAAAATCCGTTCTCCTGTCCTGCCTCCATTTCATCGCTGGGGTCAAATCCGTATTATCATCGGTTATGGAAGCACCCTAACACCTCTCTCTAAGCGATTTATTTTGCTTATTACACCCCAGTGTCCTCTTGTGCGTTACATAAATCCTTCCAATATCGCCATACACAGCATAAATAACATAACAAGGACATTAATCAACCCCATAAATCGCTAAGGAGGTGTTGGGGAGTTTCCTTACCCGCGAGAATACGTGCCACAGACGGTTTATGTGAGGACGAAGATACGGTCAATGTGACGAAATAGACATAGGTGCATATTATAACTCACACATGGACGACAATATGCATCTCAATCTACTATATCACATTAAATCCAGGATGAAAGAGAGGCAGGAGGGATGAACGAACTTTTGCATTTAACAGTACAAACACAAGAATTTTCACGCCATCGACCCGGAAATTAGGTCGTAAGGGCGTGGGAACGAGTGCTGGTGAGAAGAAAGAGAACACGAACTCCAAGATGAAACAGAAAACCAAAACATTTTCCTTCTGCTAACTGTAAAAAAAAAAAAGGAAAAGAAAAAAAGGACTGGTGTTTACAGTCTCCTCTCTCCACCAAGTTTCTTAATTATAGTTTCATTTTTACTTTGCTCAGTTTCGAACACCCCCCCCCAAAGCCCCCCCAGCCTCCCCCCACCCCCAGAGTAAAGCTGAGAAAAGGGTGTGTCAATTTTTCCCCTGCGACCTAATGAAATCCAAACTTACACATTAAAACATCGGAGAGCTTTCACCGGTGCCATCATGTTAGGTGTGTGTGTGTGTGTGTGTGTGTGTGTGTGTGTGTGTGTGTGTGTGTGTGTGTGTGTGTGTGTGTGTGTGTGTGTGTGTGTGTGTGTGTGTGTGTGTGTGTGTGTGTGTGTGTGTGTGTGTGTGTGTGTGTGTGTGTGTGTGTGTGTGTGTGTGTGTGTGTGTGTGTGTGTGTGTGTGTGTGTGTGTGTGTGCCAGACTCCACCACTCACCCACACGTCCACATATCCGTATCGGTCTACTTTTCCTCACGCTAGGTAGTCCGTACTGAGTGAGGTACGAACAGAGCTAGCGCCTAGGGGAAAGGGGAGTCCTGTCGGGGTCGTGGGTGGGGGATGGGGAGGGACATCTGGGGGGGAGGGATATCTGGCGGAGTGGGGGTTATCTGGTGGGAGTGTAGGCGGCAGGTGAGGGTATTCAGCATGCCTGATTAAATGGACGCGACTTGATGCTCAGCTGAGTGGTGGGGTGGGCTGTGTGGTGGGGTGGGGGTGGGGGCAGGAGATGACGGGGATTTGGAGGGGATGGGCTGGTGGTTGTGTGGGAAAGGAATGGAAGGGTGGGGACACGAAAGAAGAATGGAAATGAGTACGGAGGATGTGTGGAAGGATGGAAATTGCCAGGAAGTACGAGGAAAGACAGATGGGGAAGGAGTTAGAACGATGAAGGGAACGATGGACGGAGGAAAAAAAAATGATGGAATGAAGGACGGAAACAAATGAAAGGATGGGAGGAAGCAAGTAAGATGGAAAGAGACATGGCTGATTAACTTAAATGAAATCCGGCGGTGCAACTCCCAAGGTTATATGCCACCGAGAAGACAGGAAAAATGGAAGAGGAAAGAAGAATGGAAGGAGAGAGACGAAAAAATGCAAAGAATGGTAGGAGGGACGGGAGGAAAAAAGAGGGATGGGAGGAAGCATGAAGAAGGGATGCAGTGAGGGCTGGTGAAGGATAGGTGGAATGACACACACACACAATTATAATTTTTCCATTACAGTTATGCCTTAGGTAAATCAAAACATTGGCAGCGTCTGAACTTACTCTCCAAATAACAATCAGTGTTCAATCGCTGAGGGGACAACAGGGAACGGCTCTAAGTCTTTGCAAATGTGTGGGAATTAATGCTGAGTGTTCCTGTATGGCATCAGCGAGACTATACTACTTAATCATCACAGTGGAGGGAAGGGTTAGGTACAGGAAGGACAGGAGGAGCATGCAAAGGATATGACTTAAGATTTCTATACTAGGTGCGTCAGGAAGAAGAGGATGGGTGGGTAAAGGAAGAAGAGGGTGGATGGGTTATGAAGAAGAGGGTGGGTGGGTTAAGATGAGGGTGGGTAGGCTATGAAGAAGAGGGTGGGTGGGTTATGAAGAGGGTGGGTGGGTTATGAAGAGGGTGGGTAGGTTATGAAGAAGAAGAGGGGGTTGGTGGGGAAGAGGGTAGGTACGTTAGGAGGAGAAAGAGAATGGGTGGGTTAGGAGGAAGAGGATGGGTAGGTTAAAAAGAAGAGGCTGGGGAGGTCATGAAGATTATGTAAGGAAGAAGAGGGTACGTAGGACAGGAAGAGGGTGGAAGGGAGAAGTAGGTGAGACGGTAAGGAAGAAAAGTGGGGAGGGTGGGAAGTCAAAAATAATACACACGAGTACGAAGGAAATCAAACAGCAACAACCTGATCAGTCTTTTCGGGCATGTGTTAGGGGGCAGGTTACGATTAAGGTATCTAACTTATAAGTCCGATGACCGTCTTCTAAGTGGCATTGGATTCCTCGTAACACAATTTCTTTTGCGTTTATTCTTGCATATTTCACCATAACATTCTTCTGCATGTTAATATCGACACACTTTGGATCCATAACAAAGAAGATACTGAGATGTACGTGCAGGATTAATCGCTAAGAATGAGGTGCTATACATCTCCAAAGTCACGCAGATTACGCTCCAAAGCCAAGGTTGGCAATGCGAACAGGTCAGAAGGAAGGTGGTGGGCAAATTAGGTAAGGTTTAGTGACGTCTGGTTAGACTAGGTTAGTCTAGGTTTGGATAAGCTATGCTGGGTTAGGCTATACCAGGTTAAACTGAACGAGGATGAATCAGACTAGTACAGGTTGGGGACGGCTAGGTTAGGCTACGTTAAATTAGGTTAAGGTAAGGTAACTTATGTTAGCTGGTTAGGCAAGGTTATCTTAGTGCGAGTCCACACGTGTGCTCAAACAAGCGTTGGCAACGTGTAAGTAACACAGTAACGAACACGCTGCAAACATGTTGGGAAAGCAGCGTCCAGATCATGTTGGCAACATCATGAAGTCTCAGCTGCTTCGTATGGACATATTTATCCCATCACCTCTGCTACCAATGTCCGAAGCTGCACTGAAACATGTTTGCATACATCTGTCCAAATACTGCTGCAAACATGTTCCCGAACATGTCAGCAGTGTTGCCAACATATGTTTGAATACACGTGTGGACGCGCCCTTAGGCAACCTTATATTAAATTATAGGTTTAACTAGACCAAAAACGGCTGGGCTATGTTAAGTTTGGTCAGGAAGAGGGTGGGGAAGCCAGGAAAGTTGTGGGTGGGTCAGGAAGAAGAGAAGGAAGTGAAGGAGGCGGCCGAGGAAATGAAGTAAGTTTCTGGGCGCTAGTCTCCATCAATCAGCAAGTTGGTAATACGGGATATAAGTTTCCCAGGCCGGGGGGGAGAGAGGCCCTGGGGAGAACTACTTGCCATTTACTTTTCCTCGCATCGGTTCCTGGTGCGAATCCCTAAGAGGCGGCTGGATGGAGGCTTTTAGGTAATGTATAATAATGAATGTCTTGCCTCGCGTCCCTACACCTAGAAGCGGGTAACTGGATACATTTACTATTGTTTTGTTTTTTTAATTAAATTCTCTTTCATTCATTCATTTACCATCATCATCATCATCATCATCATATTCCCTCCATTATTAATGGGGACGGTATGATGCAGAAACAGGGAAGAGCAAAATGCAAAAGTAGGAAAACAATCAGATGTCCCGCGGAAATGGGCCACAAGTGCAGTCACTGCCATCATCATCATCATAACACCATTCCTACTATCATTAACAAGTACAATTTTACCCAGAAACCAGAAAAAGAAAAAAAAATAAGCAAGAGAATTATTACTAAAGCATCTAGCTAAAATGGGCTACATCTCCATCACTTATTATCTAAACACTCCCGTTACTTTATTATTATATCATTATTATTATTATTATTATTATTGGAAACGTTATGACCCAGAAAGAAGGAAAAGAAAAGAAAAACAAAGCCCCAACGAATTTATGTCACAGCTTCATTCACTCATCGCATCATCATCATCATCATCATCATCATCAACCAACCCCATTCTCACTACAACATATGGGATAGGTATGGATCAACAACAAGGAGAATGAAAACACAAAAATAAGAGAACTACCATCAGCGTTCCCAGCAACATCGAACCACACCTTCACCCACTCGTCACCACTCATGTTCGAAACTTCAATTCTTGTGACCACGTGATGATGTGCTGGAGACGCCTTTTTCCCTGCACATTACAGCTAAACATCCCCTTAAATAAAAGCGATAAAAGCCATGCCAATATCTAAACGATATAAATAAAATACAAGACAATGTTAAGAGGCTCTATGGAAAATAAATCGCTAAGGAAAAGGTGTTACGAAGCATCCTCTAAGTCACCCTGAATCCGGCCCATAACCCTCCCCCCACCTGACATTCTAGATTAGTAAACCATAAGACGCCTAACATTAACTTCTTATATTCTCGAAAACCAATCACTTTACTTTCCATTACAGTATTATTATTTTTTTGTGCGTACGTGTTGATGTGGAGGTGATTGAAAGTGTAATGAGAAAATCTTCGTGATGATTTGGCCATGTGGAGAGGATGGAGAACGAGAAACTGACTAAAGACGTGTATGAGTGAGGAGGATGAGGGGGAGACAAAGATGAAGATGGTGGGATGGAGCGGAGAGATATACGAGTGTGAATGAGGGGCTGTGAGTTGGAGGAAGGGTAGCCAAATAGCAGAGGACGGGGCGACGTGGAGGCGATTTGTTTGTGGCCGCCCCTTACGGTATTAGGCGTCTGGCAATAGATAGAGACAGACAGATACATATTTCTTCCCTGCCAGTGACGGAAAATGCCTGGGCAAGCACTTCTCTGGATTATTGTAGTCCTGGCGCTGTCATTTCAAATACTATTTTTTTACGGTGTATAAAATAAAATGAAGTTTTATTGGGTCAAAGTACGATTTTTGCCAAAGCTTGCAGTTTTGGATTTCCAAGGTTATATTACTTATATTTACTAACCTAACATAATCTAACCTAAAATAACTAACATAACTAACGTAATAACCCAGCCTAGCCTAACCTAACTTAACCTACCGTAACTAATTCAACTAACTTAACAACCAAACTAAATTAACATAATCTAACCTAAACTAACGTAATCTAACATTACTAACAAAAAACAACCTAACCTAAACTAACATAACTATCCTAATTTCCCCCCCATTTTTTCTTCCCTGTGCATGGCGTTCACGGTCGTCGTCAGGAGCAGTAAATATTTCATTCTCCTCTGACTGACGATCGCAGGCAACTGATTCCGGATCGACCCGAGGTAATCCCCAGGCACGAGATGAGTTTGGGATGAGTTTTTGCGAGTCGAGAGGTAAGGCAGAGGAATTTTGATTAGAGGGATGCCTGTGTGTCGTCTTTGTCTACTTCCGGGTCCGGATGTGGATAAAAAGGGCGACCATCAATACCGCTCATTCTCCACTACGCTGGGTGATTTCTTCTGTGTTGCGGTTATTGCTCAGTAGACGTTATTTCTGTCTACCCAGCATCATTTACTCACTTTCTACTCCCTATGCCTCACCTACTCACACTCCAGCAGACTGAGCCGTCCCCGCACAAGATACAACCAGGCGAGTCTCTACCAAGGCGCTATATATGGAACACCCTGTATTTTTAGAATGTACCCCCTTTTTTTTTTTCTCCTTCAGTACGATGGCGTCTTAATGTCTGCGGGGGAAGCTGTAAGGCTAAGGACAGCCACGCTAACTTATGATAAATTTTGTCGGGGAGAAAACTTAAGAGATAAACCTTCCCCGAACTCCACCCACTCATGCTGCTCCAACCATCTTCACAGGGTATATTCTCATGGCCCTGCTCTACCTCCAGAACCAGGAGTTGAGAGACGTTTGCATACTGGGGCAGTGTAGCCGCCCGGTTATGTAGGTGCAACCACATGAAGGCGTCCCTCTTCACCACAGACCGTGAATGTATTTTTTTTTTGTACAGTACTTGCAAATGCTGAGCGATTTTCATCAGCTCACTGGCAATATTACCCGGCTTCGTTTGGGTTAGATATACTCTTTACAACAGATCAGTCAGTTTGATCGGAATCGACATACTGTACACTTGCATGCACAAATGTGCAGTACAAAGCTCACAAGCAAGAAGTCTTTATTTACTAGAGGCTCATTCCCTTTATATGGGCACCATGATCATACCTATTCATACCTAATAATGAAGTAGGATCAATGAACAAGGAAAGGGAAAACGCGAAAGTGTGAGAACTATCAACGGTGTACTCACTGAAAAGGGCAAGAAATCATTCACACATCATTCAAATTCCTGGAATCCTGGCTCCACATCAAGCCTAGCCACATGCAGATTTCCCGCCTATAATTATACTACACCTGCAAGACAGTCAATCCGCTGAATATCAAGTTTAGGAAAAGATAACTGATGCCAAACCTACTGTCATGTGCTCTTCCCTTCACATTTCATCCAACTATACTCCTTCCACTCAAACTTGGGGTAAAACTACCATCTCACCATCTTGAATACTAAAGTGAAGCAATGGATTAAGACTGGAACTGCGAAGAAGTATTTGGGATAGGATGTACAGCCACAGCATTATCTTACTCTGCGCAAAATAGGTTACAAAAGGGAAAAAATCTGAGGAAAGTTAGGGTGAAAGAATTATAACTCGGATCCCTGTCACTTCCAAAGGCTCAACAACTTCCTTAACTCTCTCTCTCTCTCTCTCTCTCTCTCTCTCACACACACACACACACACACACACACACACATACACATTTATCACATCCATCCATCTTCTTCTCAGCCTACTCTGCCTCCTCCCATCTTCAAACTCATTTACACATACACCCGTTTCACCATCTTTTCTACATGCATTCTTTCCATACGACCACCACATCACATAGGCACACACTCTTCTACTCTCTCATGAACAGGCTTACTTTCTCCACATATTTCGTGGATCAAATTGTTTCTCTCCACTCTACATACTTCACACACTTCTCTCAGCTGTCCAATTTCCACTGTTCTTAACTTTTCATTCTTAAGCAATAATACAGTCTCTCATCTATATATTAACAAATACATTTCTTTCGTATTAACTTGGTCCAGATTTTCGTCCTTTTGCAGCTTATTTCACGTAGCTCAGTGACAGAAGTAGATAATATTGCGGAACTACATCATATATTTAGCAATTCTTCGTCACGAGCACCGTATCATAGCGCTAATCTTTTGTTACATCTCAACATTCAAGACAGAGAGATGGGAATTTTATACAGCTAAAGAAGTAGTATTGGCTGTTGTATCACCAGGCTCATCTGAAACGTGAACCATCCACTTGTCTTCCCTTAGCCATTTTACTCTCCGTTTCCTTTGGCTGGGCACATCACCATCATCATCACCACCACCACCACCACCACCACCACCACCACCACCACCTATATTCCACATAAAGATGGAGTGAGGTACGATCCATGAACAAAGAAAGAGAAGGCGTGAAAGTGGGAGAACTATCAACACTATACCGTACCCAGTGGAAGGGGTCACACAGTCATTCACAAGTCATCCTGGCTCCACCTCACAAGCCTATCAGCACATACAGTTTTCTTTTACGTACATAACACAGATTAAACGTGTCTTGAAATGGAAATTAAGTTGGTAAGAAAGAAGAGTAAGGTTGGGACTAGGATCCTCATTATGCCTACGAGATTGTGGCAAAAAATATACAGTAGATAGAATAAAAAAAATAAATAAATAAATAATAGCATATAGTATGGTAAAGCACTACGGTCTGAAGTGGTGAAGAAAAAAAAAAAAGAGAGAGAGAGAACTTAAAATGGAAATGGAGAGTGAGAATGGGAGAGGCGGGGAGGAAGAAGAGGAGAGAATCACCGTCATTTTCTCTCCCCTTTTTCTACCTCTCCTCCTTCCCTCTCACTCCTTTTTACTCTTGAAGGAGGGGAGGAGGGGGGCGATCATCTTTTGAAGGGGGGTGAGGAAGTGGGCGGAAGGGGGAGCGCTCTTGGTAACCTCCTCCCCTTTCTTCTCCCCTTCCCCTCCCTTTGCCTCCCCCTTCTTCTCCCCTTCCAAGCCCGTAGAACCTCTAACCCTACATCTACAACGCGGCTCATCCAAAGTCCCCCCTCTCTCCCACTCCTACTCTATCTCCCTCTCCCTCCTCCTCTTCTCCTCCCTCCAGAACCTCTCCACGGTCATCTCCTGGTCCCTAGCGTACGCCTCCTCCCTCCTGCTCCTCGCCTGCTCCCTCTGCTTCTTCTCTAGCCTCTAGTCAGTACACCAGCGGACATCTTCGGCCAACCGCTACTCGTCCTGGTCCACCAAGAGCAGAACTTCGCGATACAAGTACGCAAAACTCGAGACCAGGATGAGGGAGGCCAGAAACATGTTTTATTTTAGTTTTGTTAGGCTTAGAAAAAAATAATGAAAATAAATGAGAAAAATATGCAAAAATGGCTGCCTCAAATGATAAAAATGGACGAAAGTAGTTGCTGGAGACCTGATATGACAAATACTCGTACATACGTGAACTATTTTTGTACGTATATAGAAAATGAAAATGAAAATTGAAATAGGTCTAACTATTTAATTTTACTTATGGGAACGGCGGAGAGCAGCTGTTGAATGGGTGATGCGACAAACAAGATCGAAAGAGAGATTCATTTATATTTTTGGGGGGCAGAATAAAAAAAAACAATATGAAAATGAAAACAGGTCTATGACATGGAATGGATAGGAACGGACGAAATCCGTTGCTGGATAACTGACAGGATAAAAAGGTGCGTGGGTATTTTTTTTCGCTGTTATTATTTTTTTTATATAATTATTGTAAACTTAGCAAAAAACGAAACAGAACTGATTGGGATGAACGAAAGCAGCTGCTGGATAAGTAGTAGTAGTAGTAGTAGTAATAGTGGTAGTGGTGGTGATGGTGGTGGTAGTAGTAGTAGTAGTAGTAATAGTAGTGGTAGCAGCAGCAATAGTAGTAGCAGTAGTAGTAATTGCAATTCTTGGTTCATCTGACTGTGAACCCAGTCGACTGCAGGACTAAGCTGCCCTTTTTTCCGCAGTCCACTATCCTCCTATTGGGGGATCGGAAAGGGTGGACCTTTGTAAAACCAGGCAGCTCCACTAACGGGTGATATCGGTCCCACCACGTGAAGGCGCCCCTCTCCTGCACCCCAGCACCAGGATTAACAGGAACAGATAAAAACAGATGAAAGAGACTGAACTGATTAAAAACTACACGATGCTGGAGGAATCAAGGAGGTGAGGAACTTGATTTACTTTTTAAGTTTTCTTCACACCTGAGAGAGAGAGAGAGAGAGAGAGAGAGAGAGAGAGAGAGAATTAAAAGTTTGTCACAAGTAAATGAACACATAACCTAAACTGTTGGCAGCAAAAATACGACAAAAAGTGAATTCTCAGACTGCAGAGGTTAATTTTCGTAACACTGTATAAGAAAAAAAAAAAAAAACGAATTATAAAACGACAGCGGCAGCTGGTTTGGATGGCTGAAAATATTAACTGGGACGGATAACAAAAAGAAGAAAGAAAGAAAGAAAAAAAATAAGCTGCTGGAGAACTGATTGCCTGGGTAGAGCAAAGAGTTCGCGATGGTGCTGGAAAGTGACGCCTTCACATGGTGGCACTGATACCTGAGATGATCCCCTGCCCGATTTGCAAACATGCCTCAACTCCCTCCCTATCCCCCGAAAAGTAAGGTGGTGTGCTGCAAGAAAGGGACAATATCAGCCGGCAGTTCACAGAGTTCATATGAGTCTGAGGTTACTACTACTACTACTGCTACTACTACTACATGTACACGAAAGCTGAAGCCACTATCAAGGACCCCAGACTAGTTCATCATCATCAGCATTATTATCCCGACCTAATTTTTTCGCACCCTAAGCTGGGGTGAGGTAGGATCCATAAACCAGAAGACAAAAACAATAGAGGGAGGACTACCATTACATCATCATCATCATCAATTTCTTTTCTAATAATTTTTAACGGGAACGGAATGATCCAGACTGAAAAAGGGAAACACAGAAGTGGGAAAATCATCATCAGAGTGTCCAGTGAAAACAGGCCGCATTGCCCATTCATTCAGTATCATCATCAACACATTTAACAATGCCGATGTCCTCCTCCTCCTCCTCCTCGTTCTCCTCCTCCTCATCATCATCACTACTTTCAATACCACCACCGTCCACCTCCTCCTCCTCTTCATCCTCCGCTTCATCATCATCCAAACCTGTTCCTACTATAATCACTATACTGGCATGACTCAGGACCACACAAATGAACACGAACACGGACAAGAAACTAAAAGTTAAGATCACGGGAACCACTTTTTTCACTATTAGCAAAAAAAAAATAATAATAATAATATTAATAGTGATAATAGATCTGGATGACTGAACATAATCTGGAAAAAATCAGAGTTGCATGAGTGACTGCAATGCGTGGAATAATTTTCATTTTTTTTTTTCAATTCTCCTCTATTTGAAAATACAAACAAGAAAAAAAATGAACCGAGATAAACATTTAGGATAAATAAGAATGGACTTTCCGCATTATATATATATATATATATATATATATATATATATATATATATATATATATATATATATATATATATATAGAGAGAGAGAGAGAGAGAGAGAGAGAGAGAGAGAGAGAGAGTATAATTTTGCGGTAGGTACGGGCGCTCACCATCCACTCACTCGATGTAGTGCTGCTCTCGGGTGTCTGCCCTTTCCTCTCCTCCATCCTTCTTTCCTTCCATCCTATGTCTTTCTTTCCTTCATTCTTTCCTCGTCCTGTTGCCTACAGGTGATTTTACTCTCCCTCTTCTGTCTTTCCTTCATTCTTTCCTCTTCCTTCTGTCTGTGGGTGACCCTACACTGAATGACATGCCAAATGGTTTCCTGTACACCAGGAAACTATTTACTACACTGGATGATAACTATACAACCAAATTTTGGCACCTGTTGTTTTAGTGGGTAATTACGGCGTTCTAATCGTTTTGAGCCGGTGAAGGTTTATACCCAACTAGTGGTTCGGGTTTATTGCTCATATAATGCTACTCAGGGAAGAGTGTGGCTGGTCACTCTCATCTTAAATGTCAGGATTAACATGCTTCGTCCAGGGCTCCTACGCTCCTCATGGGGCAATGTGGGATTGGATGATGGATGGATGGATATACTGTGTGTGTGTGTGTGTATATATATATATATATATATATATATATATATATAGAGAGAGAGAGAGAGAGAGAGAGAGAGAGAGAGAGAGAGAGAGAGAGAGAGAGAGATAGATAGATAGACAGATAGATAGATAGATAGATATAGGATGATTGATGGATAAACATATACATAATATGTATATATATATATATATATATATATATATATATATAGTATTAGTTATGGATAAACAGATAAAAAATATATATATATATATATATATATATATATATATATAATATATATATATATATATATATATATATATATATATATATATAGTATGCGTGTGTGTGTGTGTGTGTGTGGTGTCATCCTTTCTTTTACCATACTAGATTGCAACATGGCTAGTCAAATATTCGAACATGGCTTAATATATCCAATATTTACGACATGACAACACGATCTCAGTTCTATATCTATCTGTTGTCTCTTCATCCATTAAATGTTGGTGGATTCTCTCTCTCTCTCTCTCTCTCTCTCTCTCTCTCTCTCTCTCACACACACACACACACACACACACACACACACACACACACACACACACACACACACACACACCAATCAAGCTTGTTACGTGGTCATTCTAACAATCAAAGGTAGTGTATCGGGGCCAAGTTTTGTAACAATTACAGGATCACAAAATTTTTATTTTATCTACTGGCTTTCCATCAACACCTGTGGACAAGTTTATTTTTTCTATATACATATTAAAATGGGGAGAGTTGTTTTCCTGGTTTGCTTTTTCTGTCAGTCGGTCTGTTTGCCTGGCTGAAACACATGGCATCTTACATCATCTCTCTCTCTCCAAACCAAAAAAATACAAGAGAACTACTATTAACAAGACGAATACGTTTTGTAAAATACACCAATCGAAAAAAACAAAGAAATTAAAAGTGCCTAAATGAAACTACATCGGCCTCTCTTCCATAAAAAATATATACACAAAAAATAAAGACAAAAAAACTCTTGTTTATTCCATCGCAACATCCGAAAATTTTCCAGTTATGTCAGATTGAACCAGGGGATTTTTTCTTAAAGTCTTATTATTTTTTTTTTTTAATGGCTGTTTTAAATCGCTTCATATGTAAAGGGATTTTTAAGACGTTGATGTTTTTTTGTCTACCATTACGACCGTCTCCATCTCGGCAACGGGCATCGAATTACAGCATAACCATTACTTATCAATTCTAAGTAATGAAAATGTCGCGAAAAATTTAACCCAGGCATGAGAGAAGAGAAGAAAGAGAAGCAAAAGAGAATCAAGACAGAGAATAGAAACGAAACAAAAATTTATGGTGGTGTTTTTCTCTGCTACTTTATTCCAGGTAACGCCAGACGATTTTATTCAGCTAAGAGGGTACGGAAGCCTGGGGGTGTTAATGAGGTGGGATGTGCTGGGATACTAAGCAAAATATGAAGAGGAATCCGGAAAGTGCAACACCCGCGCCCCACAATCGGTCTCCGTAAACTGGCTCGGGAGGCTTCGTAATACCCCTTCCAAAGCGATTTATTTTTCATTTCACACCTTACCATTCTTGTGTACGTGATTTATAGTTCTTTAATACTGACATGTATTTTATTCATATAATACAAGAACATACAGAGTTGTGATCCGCGGAATACGTCGCTAGAGAAGATATGTCACGAAACCTCCAAAGCCACTTAGAATACGACCCTGGGATCCGTATTCTTAGTGGTATCTAATGCTTTGTAGCACCCCATCATAAGCGATTTATTTTGCGCATTACACCTTCCCCATTCTCCTGCCTGTTATTTATACTTGTTTTAATACTGACAGACTTTGCATTAGTAACATACAAGAGGACATTGAGTGTGTACTATGGAGGTTAGATCGCCACTGAAGAGGTACTACGAAGCTTCCTATATCATTGTGGCTTGTGATAGTTACCTCTGACCGATTATTCCCAGACTCCCATTGCTACATCTTTGTCTGATCAACTTACCCTTCAAATGCGGTCCAAGTTATATCAAAGTGTTTATGTTGACATTTTCCTGTGACCACGATCACTGCCTTATTGTCCTAAAAAAAAAAATAATAATAATAATAATTCTTTCCTGACCCTCAATATTTACACCAAATCTGGCGTGAATCGGATCAAAACGTTGATGACACTGCTATGTGACCTTGACCTTTGCCCCACTGTTCTCAAAATCGAATCACTTTATCCTTTTCTGGGCCTCATCATTTCCACCAAGTCTTGCTTGAATCGGATCAAACTGAGTTAATCTTACCTTTACCTACGAACTATGACCATTTATGATCAAAATTAAATCACATTCCTTTAAGGGTGGCCAATCCTTATGCCAAACAGGTGTAGTTCCTTTCAATAGCTTTTCCTTTTTCCCCATAATCTTGCTAATAGACAGATAGACAATCCAACAAAAGCGAGCGCATAATTCTTTTGTAATACGCTGGTGGGTGTGCAAATGTGCATTTGATTGTACGCTTGCCTATTCTGGGTGTTCTCGTCTGGTAAGGAAGCTCCCTAACACCCCTTCCTTTGCGATTTATTTTTGGATATGGCTGGTTAATATCCTTTAGTACATTATTTATGCTGAGTATTGCCACATTAGAATGATAAGGTAACATGGAGAAGATCAATAAGGTGCAATAAGGAAAACAAATAACTTGGGAAAAGGTGTTAAGAAGTTTCAACCAGTTTTGAATGAATGCCCGAAACTGCATCTACACAATTTCATACAGACGACTGCTGCGGATAGAAGTACAATTGGGGACGAAAGTTCGCTTCAAGTTTCACCTCTTCTCACTTAACTTTGCTGGTTGAGAGAGAGAGAGAGAGAGAGAGAGAGAGAGAGAGAGAGAGAGAGAGAGAGAGAGAGAATGTGCCAGTTTTGTGGGCATAATTCCATTCCTACGGCGTCTCTCTGATGAATAAAATCGTTTGACATTAGCCGAAATAAAGTACATCTGAACGTGAATCCAATAGGCTGCAGACCAGTTCGCCATCATCCTGTCGAGTGGATGGACAAAGGAATGAGGGACGTTTGTATCACCAGGCAGATCCACCGCCAGTAGTATCGGTGCCACTACTTGAAGGCGTCTCTCTCCGGCACAAGCACTGGGAAGCGGGCATGTGTTCTGTGTAGGTGCTCTTCTTCGTGATCTTTATATCTAGTTCTGCCTCTTGGCTCTCCTGCTTCTGCTTGTTTACCTACATTTCCCACGCATCTCTTCCCTTCTATTGATGTTTCTGCTCTCCTGGTCTCTGCATCTATCTAACTATATCTCTTTACGTCTTTTCTTCATGGTTTATTCAGAGTGGTAGGGACAGACAAACAGAAAACACACACACACACACACACACACACACACACACACACACACAGACGAAGTGGATGACAGATGCAGTAGCCTTAGAGAGTCAGTGTGCTGAGTGAATACATAACCTAACCCAACAATTATCAACCCCAACTAAAACTTACTTAACTGTGTAAATGACGGACTATCGCAAACCACTTCTAACAAAGGGTGGATAGACTCTTAGTTTAGGCCTTAAAATCAGGATATCACTAGGGTCCTTTTTTCTCCTGAAGGTACACGTTTGTCCTCTAAAAGGTTAAGGCTGCTTCAAATTCAACCCTTCTATTCCCTTATGCAATTTTTCCTACATTCTTTCGATTTTATGCAACTTACGAAAGATTTTGATAAGGGATTAATTACTTATCCATATTCTCTCCAATTCCTCAATAAAAAAGTGAGAAAAAAGAAATCCTCAAACCTCAAAAATATATATGGCCCACCTTTATATAAAATCAATATAGCCTGCTTTTGGGCCAGATTTACGGGCTCCAGAAATCACCACCCACGCCCCGACTAGCCATTATTTAAGTACCTCCTCAAAAAATATCTCACGCGTGGAGCTGAACTTTATCTGGCGTGTGTGTGTGTGTGTGTGTGTGTGTGTGTGTGTGTGTGTGTGTGTGTGTGTGTGTGTGTGTGTGTGTGTGAGAGAGAGAGAGAGAGAGAGAGAGAGAGAGAGAGAGAGAGAGAGAGAGAGAGAGAGAGAGAGAGAGAGAGAGAGAGAGTTTACGACTCCTACAATCCTCTCAGTACGATGGTCTTTTGATTTCCACACCAGTCCATTCTTCTTAAAATTTTCGTGGTGGTCGCGTTAGATACAGCTTTCACAGACCCCTACACACACACACACACACACACACACACACACACACACACGGAGGCTGAGTAAAATACCAGACGTCATCGTACTGATGGGACCTAAAATATAAATCTAACACGAACGAAATTGTACAGTCTGCCACGAAAGTTCCCCTACCCTTTCACTGTCCGTAATTTGCACTTAGAGCATATCTTTCGCTTTCCTCCCAGTCACACCTTACCTGGGAACAAATATTAAGGTAGACAGAACCACACCAAACATCTCTCAGCTTAGGAATATCAGTCAGAAAAAAGGAAGAGGAGAAAAAAAGGAATATTAGCCCCCCCCCCCAAAAAAAAAGGCAGAAACAGAGAAAAGGAATACTGATCACCACAGAAAAGAGAGAAGTAGGAGACAAGGAATATTAGTTAGCAAAGAAAAGTGTCAAGCAGAAAATGGTAATAGCAACGAAAGGTGAAAAGAAGACAAGGAATAGTAGTTAACAAAGAAAAGTCGGAGGATGAGACAAAGAATATTACTCTGCAAAGAATGGTGAGTAGAGACAGAGACACGGAATATCAGTTAGCAGAGAAAAGTTAGAGAGTGAAAAGAACACAAGCAATATTTGTCAGCTCAAAAAAGTTAGGGGAGAAAGGAAGACAAGGAATATTAGTTAGCAAAGAAAAGTGAGAAGAGGAGGAGACAAGAAAATTAGTCACCAAAGAAAAGTGAAAATTAGAAGAGAAACATTACGGTAGACAAACTTCTGGCCTCGACTGTACGTTATCTGAGTTGACCGAGCATGCCGGTGGGGGTGAGGGGGATGGGGGTGAGGGGGTGAGGGAAGGGGGAGGGGACGGGAGGTGATAAGACTGTAGCATTTAAGGTGGGACAACATTATCTAAAATGGCCTCTCACGTTCAGCACACTATATCAGCAATGTGTCCGCCTACCTGCTCGCTCACCCTCACACCACCTACACCATTTCACATAAAAAAGAAAATCTCACCGTAGTTCACAACTGTACGCTTCTACATCCAACACATAAATCTGATACTGTTGTCTGTGATATGTGTTAGGAGTGTAAGGCTGTATGGCAGTGTTACCTGGGTAGTAATGGAGGAGGGTATTCGCAGACTCAAACGTACAGAAATGACAATGATTGTGATGATGAGCATTGCGTCTTTGAATGCGAAGCCTGGGGGGTGGGGGTTAGGTTTTTAATGGAAGAGTTAAGAGGAAGGATGGGACTGGAGTGTATTAGTGCTGCGATGAGGAGACGTAGATTGAGATATTTTGGGCATGTGGAGAGGATGGGGGATGACAATCCGGTGCAGAAACTGAGAGGTGTTAACGTTGGGGGTAGAGCTGCGAGAGAGAGACCGAAAAAGACCTGGGACGAGGTCATGGAGTGTGACCGCCATTAGGTGACCACGGCCTATGCATTCAAGCATGTTGGAGTCTTTATAAAGGAAACAAAACGGAACGCAACTGTTAATAATTTTACATCTTGAAACCACCGCTGACGGGGAGCCTACACTTGGTGGCGCTCTCACTTCCCTGTACCTCCCGGTGGGGAAGCTTTCTGGTCAGATTTTGGTGAGGCGCTCTCTGTTACGAGGGGGCGCCGGGTCCCTACATGGTGTATATACTGTACTGTACCTGTATGACGGTCCCACTGAAGCAGTTGCTTACCTGTAGTCGACGTGTCTGCATGACTTAACAGACCGATGTTAAAGAACTTCCAGAACAACAACAACAACAACTTTTTGAAACAGATAAGTTGGTATTTTTTACATAACATTACAGTGAAGGCATTTAAACATTTAGTTCCGATGACAACACTGATCTTATTCCTGCTGCTACCAGACGATTTTGTTGTCAAGGGGTTAATGAAGGCTCCCTTAAGCTGAATAAAATCGTCTGGAGGTCGCAAGGACATAAAAATAAAAAGGTAATTGGACTGAAGCTGTTAATGAATCTCAAGGTACAGTCACGTACATAAATTTGGTCCAACCCCTGCTTAGTTATCTCCCTAATGAGGCAGACAGGAAGGACGGAAAGGATGAGAGAGAGAGAGAGAGAGAGAGAGAGAGAGAGAGGACTGGTTTATGAGAGACAATATATGCGGGAGGGGAAGGAGAAAATATATAGAGGGAGAAGAGAGAGAAGGATATTAAAGAGGAAAGGAGGGAGAACAGAAAACATGGAGAGAAAGGAGTGCATGAAGGAAAGGAAGGAAAGAGAGAAAGAGGGAGTGAATGGAAAGAAGGGCAGGCAAGGACAGAGGGAAAGAATGGAAGAATGGAGAGAAGAAATAGAAGGACGAAGGAAAGGCAGGAAGGGATAGAAAAATGAAGGAAAGGGTGGAGAGAAGATTGGGAGGAAGATAGTAATGGAAAGAAGGAAGAGAGGGATAGAGAGAAGGGAGGGAGGGATGGGGAGGAGGAGGATAGCATTGGGGTGAAGGGATGGAGGGGAGAGAGAAAGGGAGGGAAAGATGGAATGAAGGGATTAAGGGAAGGAAGGAAAAACGGAAGGAAGGAAAAAAGAAGAAAAAGGGAAGGAAGGAAGGAAGGAAAGAAGGAAGGAAGAAAAGGGTGAAGAATGAACTGGTGATGAGAATGAAAGAAGGAATGGAGAGAAGGAAGGACGGGATGGAGAGAAGGAAGGCAGGAATGAAAAGCA
>NC_137015.1:8391544-8439044 GCF_032717465.1 Coenobita brevimanus
ACAACACGCAAATGGGTGAAAATCACGTATCGCCTGTCAGGATATACTGTGGCTCCTTTTCCACCTGCCGTCAGATTTGCCTCAAGATGTTCCCAGGAAAGAGTGAAACGCAACCAAGCACACTAATATTTGTACATGTTCTCATAAATCTACTTGAGAACCAACGGGAATTAGTGTAACGCATTGTATACATCGAACAGAAACTCATCCATACAGAAACAGCAACTACATTTAATTATTTAATGTCCTTTGTCTACGAGAATATCTATCTCAACCTATCTATATCATTCTACTTATATTTATCAATCTATCTCTGTTCATACCTATATTTAAGTATTTCTACTTATCTTTTTCAATCTATCAGTATGTATGCCTATCTATCTATCTACGTAACTACCTACTTATCTATCTATGTATCTAATATATCTATCTACATACCTACCTACCTTTCTATCTGTGTACTGTATTGATGTATGTTTCTATCTATCTACCATCTCTACTTATCTTTTTCAATCTATCAGTATGTATACTTATCTATCTACGTAACTACCTACTTACCTATCTATGTATCTATTATCTATCTACACACCTGCCTACCTTTCTATGTATTTATGTAAGTATGTTTCTATCTACCTACCTATCTAATTTATCTATTCTGTATTTAAATCTCTACGATATGTACTTAAAAAATATACGTATTTTGACGAGAACTGACTGCAATTTTTTTTTCGTCCATTTAATTATATATTCATTTACATTTTTTTTTCCTTCCGAGTCCCAGGCGAAGACGAGCCCTCTCACTACCAAGAGCCGAGTTCCTTCATTTTCCCGGAAGTGCATTTTTTCTGACGCTTTTTCTCACTTATTATTTAGAGGTGGAAACAAAGGAGGAGGTGGTGGAGAGAGAGAGAGAGAGAGAGAGAGAGAGAGAGAGAGAGAGAGAGAGAGAGAGAGAGAGGGGGGGGGGAGTGTGTGTAGCCGAATGCTCAGTCCATTTCCTAAGATGAGTTTCTCCGATCTTTTACGCAAAATCCTCACACGTTGGCCTAAAATAACAATGTTCGCATATAGCAGCCAAAAGATTAAAATTGTCTGACACATCAAGAGCTGATTTTTAAAAATGTCCATACTGAAAGGGTTCATTGAGACAGTTCATATCTTCACCACAGAGTCCTACCAAAGCTGTATAAAATCGAGTGACGGAAGGAAGAATAAAATACAGAAGAGGTCATCGAACTCAAAGGGCCAATTTACATCAAACTGTGAGTTTCAGATTAGCCTGGATGTGATTCGTACGCTGCAGTAATTTTCACCCCGTTATAGCTACCCAATCAGCGCTGCATATCGAGTTGGTCTCCGAAATCAGAGTGGTGGTTTACGTGATCATATTTTCAGTAGGTCTCCGAAATCAGACTGGTGGTTTATAGGCTCTTATTTTCTATACTATTTTCGTCGGTTTTGGAGGCTGACCGGCATCCACGTGAGGAGTTGCGGTGGCTCAGTCGGAAATGTGATTGCTTTTCAGTCTACGTTTATCCTGAGTCTTGTTTGTTTTAGGAGATTAAGATCGACATACGTAGAATCAACAACGTACGAGAAAGTATTACCGTGTCGAATGCAGGGAATAAGTGCTAAGAAAAAGATACCAGGGAATATCCAAACCAAGGACAACACGGCTCTGTCTACGTGTGTTATAAATGGTGTTAGGATAGTCAGTATGTGGTGGTAGGTATTACCACACACTATACACACTTCACACTGCCAGAAACACTATACATTTACACACACACACACACACACACACATATAAACTTCAAACCTTCTACAGGACAAAACGACCTTATTTTTTATTCCGTATCCTACAATTAAGTAAACGCACACTTCGCACTGCCAGCCAGACCACAAATTTCCAAACACACTTCACACTTTCCCAATGCCACACCACACATTCACACTTCACACTGCCAGGCAAACAGAAGAAAGCCACACCACGCACTGTCCCATTCGTCACCCTTCACAGCGAAACCTGGTGAGAATACCTACAGTTTTTCGTACACAAAAATGGAAAACGGGCAGCCTTCTGGATGACTTAAATATTGTTGAAATTGCACTCGTGGTTCAGTTACACGCTTTTCGTGAGAGGAATAAAGTCTGCATGTACACGCAACAGGGTCAATAATACTATGGTTATCTACTACCTACCAGTGTACTTTACTGAAATGACATCATTGAAATCTGAGGATCCTGAAATGAGGAATTATATCATGAAACGTTACTTCTCTATCTCGACGTCAAGAGATAACATATTTGTACGCAGTGCAATAAAATAGTCACACGGAAGTCACACAAACCCGAAAAGAACCGAGAGATTTAACCTTACAGTAAACCAGAAGAAGCTTTGCAGAAAATGTTCTTTCCATAGCCAGTCTGAGAGAAACAGCAAACGGAAGAAGTCTTTATTTACAGACTTTCCATAATTAAGCTTGAGAAGGACAGAAAGGCTGTACGAGTATTACTGATAGTTAATCATCAACGAGGATCACAGGCTGTCATATTCCAACAGCCAAGGGAGAGACAATCTGATATGAATTACTGACTGTCACGACCAAGCTTTGAATGATTACTTTACAGGCATAAAACTACGTCATTTGGATAATTACTGGTACAGTTGCAGACATAAATATTTTACTGATCCACCTTACTACGATGAACAACCAGGCAATGAACAATGATTTTCGAAACAAAGTTGTATAATCTTCGGAGCTCATCACACGTTTCAGAATATTATGTAAGAGTTTCATAACTATCTGCTCAAAAAGTTGAGCGACATTACTTAACACAACTATACAGGCAGGTATAAAAGTACACCTATTATTCTACAGTGTTTACTGTACTTTTCACTTAGGGAATGTCCGTCACTTTCTTCGCCGATGCATGATATCAAAGAAAATAATCTACGGACAGAGGTAGATACAAATCCTCTCTCGGCTTAGGAATGATAACCACAAGAGTAAAGCGAGAAGCAGAAAAAGGTAAAGTAAAAACCAAACTTTTGTCCCCAACTCTATATATCAAAACAAAGGAATATCACAAAGAGGAGAGCCGCTAAATGCATATACTTTCTGAAACTAGAGACACAAGGTTGAATTAAGAAAATATCAGTATGGGCGTTCATCACCCCAAATGTTAAAGATAGTCAAATTCTGGGGGGGTTTGGTAACATGTTTATAAATTTGCTTGGGCTCAAATGTTGTTTAAAACTGCTGGGTTCTATTTCTGTTGTTAGTCACTCAGGTAAAAAAAAAAAAATCACATCCAAACTATGGTGATTATTACATTGAAAAAAGTATACTCCTTTATATTATATTATTCACTCAGACAGGCACTAAACATTATACACACTCATACTAGGATGAATATAAAGGTACACACACACATACACACACACACGGTTTCTGACAACTGCAAACTGCTATGGGGACTTATTAATCCAGAGAACTAATTAAAATCCTCGAAAAAAAAAAAAATCCCAGCTTATGAACAAAACAGAGCGTGTCCCATGAGTCTCAGGCCTCACTCTGAAAGCAACTGCACATCAATATAACAGAGGGTGGTCCATATATTGCGCAACCCAATTCTTGTGTGTTGCGGGGACGGCTCAGTCAGCGTTACTTGTGTCTATCCTGCTTCATTTTTACTTCCATAACCATTCATGTTGGGTAGTGTCTGTTTTTTTTATGTCCACTGTTGGTTAGTAATTTTATGAAGCAGATAAAGCGTCCTCGCTCCTCACCCTAGCAGAATGAGCCGTCCCCAGAATACACAAGACTGAAGAGCACAATTTACGAACCACCCTATAGTTCCGTGGGTTTTAGATCAGCCTTTTCGAAGATCAATGCGGTATGCTTACTTACTGTACGTGCCATTATTTTCACTTTCTATTCCATCCATCCATCCAAGACTGTGAAAACTGGAGACGAATGAGCTGTAAGCCGTTGTCAAAAACCTCTATGTATATAGAAACTGTCACGGAAACAAAGTCGTTAAGGCATGGCAGATAAATTTCCGACATCCTACAGACAGGTGTGGCTTCCTGCATATTCGGTCTGGTGCAAAGTTAAATACCTTTCATAATGCACTTGGGGTTCCTGACACCTCCAACACTTTTTCCTTCTCGCATTTTTATATACGGCAGGGGACTGGTGTGGGTGTGAGCTTGTTGCAGTGTACTAACTACGTCCGAATTTTAACATTTCTTAACCCCACATTGTTTTAGTCAGCTTGGGAGGGAGTGCTAACAGAGGGAGTTTCATAAAGTTTATACGACTCTTTCACAACTAGAGAGGTGCTGGAAAGGGACGATTTTACATGGTGGAATCGATATGATGGAAATGCTTCACTGACTGGTTATACATAGGTCCCTTAACTCCCTACCTATCCCTGCAATGATGATGGAGTACAGGAGGGAAGCTTCAGCCTGCAGTCGAATGGGTTCACGTTCAAAAAAGCCTGGGGTTGCAACGACTACATGAGACCCTTCCTCTGAATAGAAAAAAATATCGCTTTGTGGTGGAAAGAGTAAAATAGAAAGTACGTCACGGGATACAAGGGATTAATCATTTCAAAGCGGTGGGTTTCTCTCGACTGAATAAATCGTCTGGCGTTTGCTTACATAAAATTCTAAAGTAGTACCAACAAACAAGAGTCAGAGAGTTACCCCCTACAGTCTTTGAAACACTTGAGTGCTAAAACTTCCCACAGTAAAACAAATCTCTCTCTCTCTCTCTCTCTCTCTCCTCAACAGAAATTAAAAATCGGAGTAGGACACCAAAAATGTAAAAGAACTATCAACAGAATACAAAGTGAAACAGAAACCCAAGAAACGGGATGAAAAAAAGCATAAAAACGGGAGAACTATGAACAGACTCCCGTGGTAGTGACGGCAGACGGGAACATGGAGAGAAACACACACACACACACACACGCAAACAAACACACATCTATCTATCTATCTATCTATCTATATATATATATATATATATATATGTGTGTGAAGCTTCTGTGGTACAGTGGTAAAGTGTGCGTTGTCGTACACTGAAGAACGTGGGTTCGCGCCCCGCCAGGGTAATGAATTTTGGGAGCGTTCTTCAGGCCTCGTACTGCATTGGCGGACACAAGGGGTGCTGTGGTTGAACCAGTGTCGCATACTATAAAGTATGCTTGCACCCAGTCGGCTGGCGCGGACCTATTAGACTTGGTTCACAGACTACACACATCCAAAGCCACTCCAACAGTACAATTACACTTACAAGCACTTGTCACCCTACATACAATCTCTACTAGACAGCCTAAGCCACTTGGTAGAGATACATTGGCTGTGTCGTCCCCACTTCGGTCGGGATAGGCCGGTCCTGAAGTGGACACTCAAACGGCTGATGAGATGTGTATTTGTATATACAGGGTGTCCCGGGAGGAAAGGTGGGAGGTGACAGATGAGGGATTTCTAAACAAAAATTGTTATATGAACATTTACCCAATCTCAACCGTTATGGAGCTACAATTACTTATAACCTGATGGGCGAAAATAGTTTCCTTCATAATTTGGCACTAAAACCATCAGTAACTGTAGCTCCGTAACGGCTGAGATTTGGACACAAGTTCATGTAACATTTTTTTGCTTGGAATTCCCTTATCTATTATCTTCCAAAGTTATATATATATATATATATATATATATATATATATATATATATATATATATATATATATATATATAGGCTATTATAAACAAATATATATTACACATACTACATAAAATGTTACATACGGTACATTACACATTTATGTATCTATATATCTATCTACCTACCTATCTATCTATATCTATCTATCTATACACACACACACACACACACACACACATACTTACTGTGCATATATATATATATATATATATATATATATATATATATATATATATATATATATATATATATATATATATATATATATATATATATATATGTAAAATATTCGTATACATCCAAGCTTCTACTAACTCAAATGTATACATTACCTCTCTACCTACCCACACAAACTCAACTACCCCTACCCATCCATCTCATCCATACACATATGATATTTCTCACCTACCCACCTACCTCACTCACCCATACATACATATGCATAAACCCATACAAATTCATATACATAACACACACACACACACACACACACACACACACACACACAATCCCAGTACATACTCCCCCTCCTCCCACACACACACACCTTCACACACCCTAATATTTTTCCTCCCTGCTATTTTGCCAGGCCTGGTCAAGAAAGAATATATTCCACAACAAATAAGAAAACTCCAATATGGTCGACTTGCCATTCTCCGGCCACCCAATATTTACATACGGGAGCGGCTGGTGGGGGGAGGGGGGAGAAGAGAGGGGGAGGGAGAGGGAGAGGAAGGGGGAAATAGAGGGAGAGAGAGTGTGTGTGTGTGTGTGCGTGTGTGTGTGTGCGGATGAGATGGATGGAGGAAGGAGAGAGTGAGAGAGAGTGTGAGAAAGAGTGTTGAGAAGGAAGGAAGTGAGGGGGTGGGTGAGGGAAAGTTTGTTTGTGAAAGAGATTGGTGGCAGAAGGAGAGAGTAGGAGTGATGAGAAATAGTAAAGAGGAGGCTATGAAACGGATGAGAGGGATGGGGGGAGGGGATGAGTGGGTGGGAGTGAGAGGGCGGGAGTGAGAGGGAGGGATGAGGTGAAGAGAAGGGAAGGAGGGAAGAACAGAAGGGAGACGGATGGGAGAAGGAAAGGGAAGTTAGAAATAATAAGGACAGAAGAGGAAAGAATGGGAAGAGATGGGTGGATGAAAGATTGAAGGATGGAGACAACGTGTGGGAGGGAAATGAACAAGAGGAAGAAATGAAAGAAGGAGTGTGTGAATGAATGAAAAAGGAGGGTGAGAGTGAAAAAGCAAGAGAGGGGAAGAGGAGAACGGAAGTGGATGCAGAGAGAGTAAGTGATAGGATGGGTGGTACAGGGTGTGGAAGGAAATGATGGAAGTAATGAAGGAGGGGAGACAAGAGAAGGGAACAGATGGGGAAAGGGAAGAGGGAAAGTGGAATGGAATGGGAAAGAGAGGGAGAGTGGTGGACAGGGGTAGAGCGTGAGGGAGAAGGAAGGAAGGAAAAAGAGGAAAGGAAGAGAGCGAGGGAGAAAAGAGAGAAGAGTGAGGTGTGATAAGAAGGAATAAGTGGGTGGGAGCAGGGTGTGGAGAGAGAGAGAGAGAGAGAGAGAGAGAGAGAGAGAGAAATCAAGATCCACTAATTTCGACATGATACCTACACACACTGCGTTTCAAAGACAGGCGGTCATAGGCAGTAGGAAATACACAAAAACGAAGACAGTTCCAGAGTTGACCTGTTGCATACACGAAGATCTGGGAGTATCGGTTAACACTTGCCTCACAGAGCAGGACAGAAAAGGGGTTGAGGTCAGGGAAGGGGTTGGAAAAAAAAATCGTCATTAAATTTCCCAACAACATGTCTCCAGATGCGCTGAAAAAATCGTCTGGTGGCTACAAGAATAAAAGAAATAGGACATCAACGCCAAAGAAATAAGACATCAACGCCAAAGAAATAAGACATCAACGCCAAAGAAATAGGACATCAACGCCAAAGAAATAAGACATCAACGCAAAAGAAATGACGTCAACGCACTGATGGAGGCGTTACTTTTATCAAATTTAGTGGAAAAGGTTTCTCGGGTGGAAGGGGGGAGGGAGAGGGGGCAGGGGAAGGGGAGGGAGGGGACGAGGGAAGGGGAAAGAGGGAACAGGGGATGGAGAGGAGAGGTTGGAAAAAGGGTAACGGGTGGAAAAGGGGGAATGGATTGAAAAAGGGACGATGGGAGCGAAAAAGGGGGGGGGGGGCTGGAGGAGGAGGAGGAGGAGGAGGAGAGCAAGTAGTGGAGGGGAGGGCAGAGGGGAGGAAGGGAGCGAGTAAGGGGGGGGGGGTGAATATGGGTAGAGGGGAAGGGTGAGCAGAGCTTAGAAAGGGTGCGTAATGGGGCAAGATGGGGGTGTGAATGGGTGAGTGGGTGGGTGAGCAGGGGAGGACAGGGATGAGTAGGGGTTGAAAGCAAGGATGAGTAAGGAACTGGGGTGAAAAAGTGTGAGCAGAGGTGAACAGGATATTGAGGCGGAGTGAGGAAGGGAGAAGGAGACACGTTTAAGAATTGTCTGATCCTCTCCCTCTCTCTTTCTCTCACTAATGCATCATGAATACCAGCAAAAAAATTGAGCTGGTATCCACGTGGTATTAGAAGGCTCCTAAAAACGGTATCAGAAATTTCTCTAATGCACTAGGGTCGCATTCGAAGTGACCTTGGAGATTTCGTAATGTCCCTCCCTCAGCGATTTATTTTTCCCATTACACCTCAATATCCTCTAGTGTGTCGCTGATGCAATCCAAGCCGATATTAAAACTATAACAATAACACACATGAGAATATTATGAGCTAGTAACCAAAAATAAATTGCTACGGAGGAGGTGTAACGAAGCCTCCTATGACACCTACGCTACGGTCCTAACTCCTCTTTAAATATCAGAACAGGCGCGTATTCTTTTTTTTTTCTTTCTTTCTTTCTTTTTTTGACGCTGCAAGTCAGTCCATAAAATTCAATAATCCCACCGTTATTAAGACGTCTTTAGCAGTTCATGCGCGCTACTACCAGACGATTTCACTCAGCTCTGAACAACCAGTCCTTTCACCTTAAGCTGGCCCACATTTTTGTCCTTTTCCAGTTTATTTCATGTAGTTCAGTGATACACAGTAGTAAGGCTCTACATTCATTCCATAACACTTCTTCGTGACTGACACCCTATTCTAGTGTTCATCTACTGCTGCGATTAAGTACACAAGATGAAGAGATGGCAATTTTAGACCAGGTTAATTTTAAAAAAAGGTAAAGCGCTGCACGAATCCAAAAAAATAATATTGTAAGAATTAAATAAACGTCTAATCACACCATTCCAAAAAAATTCCCCGAAAATGATAACAATTAGTCCTGACGTAAAAAAAAATAAAAAATACAAATAAATAAATACGGTTCTATAGTCTTTGTATTCACCTGACGGAACTGACCCACTCCCACAACCTAAACAGTAAGTTGTGGTTGCGTGAAATTCGATGAGTTATGAAGCAGGAATGAGTCTTTTTGGTTACTAGTCAAATCAACCCTCCAGTTTGACTCAACTTGGATATCGACTGAGCTAAAAGGGGTTAGGGATCTTCGTCAGGTTAGCATTAATGCACTATCGATATAAGGTTCTCTCCACACAAGTAACTTTATATATCCACGTCTCCTATCCACTCTCTCCCATCACCCATCCACTTTCCACTCTCACCTACCCATCTTCTCCACAACCTTACCCATATCCACTCTCCCCACTCTAACGATTCACTGTCTCCACTCCCCTTATCCACTCTCTCCATTTTCTCCCATCCCCTATCTCCCATCCACTCTCCATTCTCACCTGTCAACTCTTTCCACCACCTTACCCATATTCACTTTCCCCATTCCAATTATTCACTGTTTCCACTTTCCTCATCCACATCCACCATCTCCACAGTCTTATCCACTCTGCTTCCACTCCTCCTAACCGTTCCATCCACTTTCGACCAGACTATCCAGTTTTTTTTTTTTTTTTTTTTTTTTACTGGCAGAGTGAGTGACTTTCTGACGTTTATTGAAAAGTTTTGATCAGCTTCGTTCACCTATATTGCGTCTCTCTCTCTCTCTCTCTCTCTCTCTTCCCGTGTGTGTGTGTGTGTGTGTGTGTGTGTGTGTGTGTGTGTGTGTGTGTGTGTGTGTGTGTGTGTGTGTGTGAGAGAGAGAGAGAGAGAGAGAGAGAGAGAGAGAGAGAGAGAGAGAGAGAGTCTTTACTTCTTGAACCACCTCTCTTGCACAAGACCCATAAAAAAATAAAAAAAATAAAAATACTTAATATGGATGGTGTGTATCAGCGCCGAAGTGGTGACATGTGAAGGTGTGTGACATACAAGAGGGCTACTGGGCCTCAAGGAATGGACTGTTTAAGCCCAGGGTCTTGCACTTAAAAAGAAGTGATTCCTCTCTCTCTCTCTCTCTCTTGCACTTAAAAAGAAGTTATTCCTCTCTCTCTCTTGCACTTAAAAAGAAGTTATTCCTCTCTCTCTCTCTCTCTCTCTCTCTCTCTTGCACTTAAAAAGAAGTGATTCCTCTCCCTCTCTCTCTCTCTTGCACTTAAAAAGAAGTTATTCCTCTCTCTCTCTCTCTTGCACTTAAAAAGGAGTTTTTCCTCTCTCTCTCTCTTGCACTTAAAAAGGAGTTATTCCTCTCTCTCTCTCTTGCACTTAAAAAGTTATTCCTCTCTCTCTCCCTTGCACTTAAAAAGAAATTATTCCTCTCTCTCTCTCTCTCTCTCTCTCTTACTCATTTTTTTTTTTTTGCACGAATCTAGGGAGCAGCGTCCAATCCAGCTCACATACATTCTAATCAACTCTGCTCTTTGATGTCCAACTCACTCAATTATACCCCAATCAACTCTTTTTCATTCAATTTGCATGTAATTTGCTTGAGTTTGCTTCTCTGTATTTATCTGCCGGTTTTAATTTTACGTGTGACGTAGGAAATAGCACTTTTTTTTTTAATCTGTTCAGAATCCAATCAAGTTATTTTGGAATTGGCTAATTTATTCTTTTTTATTTTTCAAGCCTTTATACATGATTTTTATTTTAGTCTACATACAGAACAGATAATAACTTTTTTCCCTTTACATACTGTATTACATATCAATATTATCAAATTTCAATCTATTTTTTTTATCTAGCATCCATATGATTAAGTTACAGACGTCGTTATATTTATCCAGTGGGCTTTTATCATATGATGAAGGAAATCACACATTTCTAATTCTTTCTGTGCTATCTTTTTTTTTTTAGTCCCTTAACTCTTCTATACCCGATTTTTAAAAATGTATCCGACTTTAAGCGTATAGTAGTTAGTCAGTGCTTAGATTTATTCATGTATATGAAGTACGCGATTTCTTTCATTTCTAGTATAATGAGTTTCTATATATTACGTAGATAGGGACGCCTCATGTCTAGTGGGTTTAGGCGCTCCAACTGGATGTGGTCATAAGGGATAACTGTCCTAGGAGTGGCTGGGGTTTAACTGTTTACTAAATGTCACTCAGGGTCGAGCAACTAGTAAACCTCGCCTTGAACATCTGGAATAAATAGCCTAGACCTGGGTTCCTACGCTCCTGATGGGACAAGAAAGATGTTTATGATGGATAGCAATGGAAAAAATCTTATATTCGTACTCTGATGATTTTGTATTTTAATTTTTTAAATCTTGCTCGATCCTCCCCAATTCCCTCTACTCTCTGACTAGTGTTTGAGTGTATGAGGGAGACAAGGGAGGGACGGAGGGAGGGAAAGAATATGGATGGAAGGGAGGGAGGGAATGAATATGGATGGGAGGGAGGGAGAGAGGTGGGTAAGTAAAGAGAATGTGGAGGTAAGAGAAAGGAGGAAGTGGAAGTGAGAGAGGAGAGGATTGTGGAAAGAAGGGAGGCAGTGGGGTAAACAGACAGACTGTAGGGTGAAGGGAGGGGTGGAAGGGAGGGAGAGAGAAAGGAAAAAAGACAGACTGCAAGGTGGAGAGAGGGACAGAGGGAGGGAAAAAGAGGAAATATGCGAGGAAAGGAAGCATAGAAGAATACTGGAAGACAGCATGACGATGGGAGCGAGGAAGATTGAGAGTTCATACTGCCAGGGAAGGAAAGACTGTGAAGGAATGTGGGAGCGAAGGAGAGAGGTTGCTAATAAGCGTGGATGGGAGAGCGTGCTGTGAGGAGAAGAGAAGGTGGGAGAGATATAGGGGAAGAAAGAGTGTAGAGAGGAGGGAGAGAGGCAAAAACGGGTTGAGGGAGGGAGGGAGGAAGACAGCAGAGAGGGAGTGAGTTCAGGAATGTGTGTGGGTAGAAAAAACAAAGTGGAGGAGGGGAGTGAACAGTGTAGTGAAGTTAATGGGATATAATCAACTTCAGAGTTTTGGTCCGCTGTCTTGGTAACCACTTATCTGATTAATTGAACAAGGTCTCAGAATATATGGCTCAGCACACGTTTTCAGGCACATAACTATTAATAAGAATCTAATGCATTGTCATCTGCATCTGTTGGAATTACAAACATATCCTAGTATCTCTGAAATGAAATAGTGTAAGATATAACCCCAAAGAATGAATACAGGAACACTCACCAATCCAGAAGCAGGAATGAGGCGTGTGTGAACGTGTTCGGTGGAAGGAGAGGGGATGGGGAAGCCAGAGGTATGAAACGGAGAGGTATGAGACAGAGGTATGAAAGAAGGAGTGAAGGAGAAAAGAGGGTGGGCGTGTGAGAGAGGGAGTGAAGGGAGGGGGTTTGGGAGAAGAGTGGGGGAGAGGAGGTGGGGGTGAAATGGGGGGTGGTATAAGTGGGAAGGTGAAGGTAGGAAGGGATGGGTCTTATTACATCAGCAGACCGCGCATGTCGACCTCCTCCGCCACGAGTGCTGTGTTACCCTGGCCAAATTCTTAAGACAAAATGTTTCCCCGTCGTCCTTCTTGACCCTGCAGAACAAGTGGGGACCTGGACGCAAACCAATCACTCGGATTTGCCTTAATGACTTTCACAGATTGGCTATTCATTATCCTAAGTCTAATTTTTCCTTCGGTTCTAAATTAATTCCTCAACGAAAGGCGCTAAGAGAAGGGATAAGATTTAAAGAGAGGGAAAAATAAAAGCTCAACTATTTTCGCCAAGTCTTAGCTATCTTAACAGCATCACTTGTAATCGAAGTGGATGTCACTCAATTGTCGGGTCGAGTTCACGTTTCAAGACATCTTTCTTCGTCTCATAATTCACTGACACTTTCCACAGAGGTTCCATTTTCTCGCAGCCACCTCGCACTGTACGGATGATGAGTCAGACTGCAGCCGTCTTGAATTACCATGCACTTTGTCACCGTCCCTTGTTATCAGTCACTGTGAAATCGTATAATCTGGTCACTGCTACTGCTACTATCACTTACTGCAACGGTCACTACCATTACTGTTACCACACTATAACACCGTATAATCCAGAGCACTGTCACTGCTTTATCACTCGCTATAATACCGTACAATCCAGGTCACTATCACCGCCACATCACTCATTATAACACTGTCTTGCTACCATCTCTCACTATAGCGAAGTACAGCCTCGAAAAATCAATGGAAATGAAGAAGCTAATTACTGGATCTGTGGCCCAGAGAAAGATTGAGAGAGAGGCTGTGTGCATACAATAATGGTGAATGAAAGACAGGAAAGTACAATATAGATTTACAAATAATCTCGCACACGTAAAGAATTGCCAGAAGGCACTCGATCAACGCCATCTATATTATGACGTACGAACTAGTGATGCGGAAGGTGTTAGAGTCAAGCATCTTCTCCTTAGCGATTTATTCAGTTGTTACACCTTCACTCCTTCAACCTGATGACGTGTTTTATTAATTGTTTCTCGCTATTGCCAGATTATTTTATTCAGCCAACGAGATACTTTGAAACTGAGGTGGTTTGATACTGCCTTCAACAACCTCTTCCATACGAGAAGCCTGCCCCCCACCAATACTTTTACACTAGTTCTAAATGAGACGGACCCTGCATGTATTCAGTATGGACGGTGGGTAATAGTGCCAAGGTGGAGCTTTATGGAGATGTGTGACACGTTCGAGAATTGCTCGTCCATTGGGAACGGGCTGTCAAGATTATGCCCAGAGCCTGATACACGAAAAAATAAACATGAAGGAAGTAGAGTTATGAAATCTGTTAGGTAAATGAAAATACGGCCCACTAGCGACACACACACACACACACACACACACACACACACACACACACACCATTGCATTAAATACCCACGATGGCTTAGGTAAGGACTAAAGTTGGGCAGATAACGCTGTCAGGTGGAAGGAAGTATGCGTTAGTTTGGCTCAGAGTTCAGAACGAATTAAGCCTTCTATTGCGGCGGTGGGGGGGGGGAAGGATCTATTTAGGGGAAGGGGAGGAGGGAAGAGGCTATTAAAGGGGGAAGGGGAGAAAGCAAGGGGCTATTAAGGGGTAAGGGGAGGAAGGAAGGGTCTATGAAGAGGGAAAGAGGAGGAAGGAAGGGTCTATTAAGGGGGAAGGGGAGGAAGGAGGGGTTTATTAAAGGGGGAGGGGAGGAAGGAAGGGTCTTAAGAGGGGAGGAGAGAAAGGAAGGGTCTATTAAGGTAGGGAGAGGGAGGGGTCTATTAAAGGAGGAGGAAGAGTCTATTAAGGTAGGGAGAGGGAGGGGTCTATTAAAGGAGGAGGAAGAGTCTATTAAGGTAGGGAGAGGGAGGGGTCTATTAAAGGAGGAGGAAGAGTCTATTAAGGTAGGGAGAGGGAGGGGTCTATTAAAGGAGGAGGAAGAGTCTATTAAGGTAGGGAGAGGGAGGGGTCTATTAAAGGAGGAGGAAGAGTCTATTAAGGTAGGGAGAGGGAGGGGTCTATTAAAGGAGGAGGAAGAGTCTATTAAGGTAGGGAGAGGGAGGGGTCTATTAAAGGAGGAGGAAGAGTCTATTAAGGGGTGAGGAAGGGTCTACGAAGAAGGAAGGGTCTATTAGAGGGGGAGGGATGATGGGTCTACTAAATGGGACGAGGGTCTATTCTGGAGGACGAGTAAGGGTCTATTACGGGGAGGGAAGGAAGGGTTTATTAATGGGTGGGGGGGAGGAAGGGTCTATGAAGGGTATGAGAATATAAAACTTAAAAGACCATTACAGGATATGGTAGGCCAGGTAGAGAAGTCATTAAGGGGGCTGTTTCTTGGCTGAATAAAATCGTCTGAAGCTTAGAAGGAATGACACTAAAACAGACTTGCAGTTAAAATGGGGCGGGAGGCTCTAGAGCAGGGGTTCTTAACCTGGGGTCCATGGATGGGCTTCAGGGGGTCCGTGAAGGTCACAGCAAATGAGAACAATTTAGTGATATTGCGTGATGCCATTTGGCAGCATTAGAAAAAAAAATCGAAGAGTCTTGAAGAATTCTGGTGTTTGTTGACACAAGCCTACCCTCGTCTTCATGGCAGAGCGAACTATGGCTGCTCTAATTCCGTTTGCTACTACATACCTTTGTGAGTCAGGGTTTTCAGCGTTTGTTTCTATCAAAACGAAAAGTCGAAATTAATTGGATACCAAAGATGACATGTGTGTTACCTTGACAAAGACCATTCCACAATTTCATCTTCTTATGCCAAACAACAACCTTCTCAATGAAATAAACTTTTGAGCGGAATTATAGTTTTGTTTTGTTTCATTTACACAAGTTGGATGTATTTCACTTTTTCATTGAGTGGCCATTAGTTTTTGCTCAAAAAAGAGTGAGAAACATAATTCTTTGTAAAGACCGTTTTATACTTTAAGTCATACACTGCATGAGGTAGTTTTCAATAACACAAGGTATATTCATTGTATGCAAAATGTTTTATGTGCTAATGTGCGCTTTTCTAGGGAAGGGGTCCATAGCTTTCACCAGATTCTCAAAGGGGTCCGTGACTCAATAAAGGTTAAGAACCACTGCTCTAGAGTGTATAAAAATGCCTGGTGACAGCACACACACACACACACACACACACACACACACACACACACACACACACACAGAGAGAGGCGTTTGAATCTAGAGTGAATAAAATCAAGTAGGGTTAGAAGGAGTAAAGTTAAAAGACGCCTCCATGAGCTTAAGTTTAAATGCAGTCAGTCGGAAGGAAGTTTGTTACACTGGCTCAGAGTTCAAGGATGATTTCGCCCACACACACACACCTTGAGGGGGCGTGGCAGTGTCTTGGCTTTAGTGAAATTGTCTACGGGCAGCAGGAAGCTAAAATTGTCTACGGCCGGCAGGAAGCTAAAATTGTCTACGGGCAGCAGGATGGAAGCTAAAATTGTCTACGGGCAGCAGGATGGAAGCTAAAATTGTCTACGGGCAGCAGGATGGAAGCTAAAATTGTCTATGGGCAGCGGGATGGAAGCTAAAATAGTCTACGGACGGCAGGAAGGAAGCTAAAATTGTCTATGGGCAGCGGGATGGAAGCTAAAATTGTCTACGGGCGGCAGGAAGGAAGCTAAAATTGTCTACGGGCAGCAGTACCGATGCTACTATTGTCTACGGGCAGCAGGAAGTTAAAACAGTCTACGGGCTGCATGATGGAAGCTAAAATTGTCTACGGGCAGCAGGAAGGAAGCTAAAACTGTCTACGGGCAGCAGGAGGGAAGCTAAAATTGTCTACGGGCGGCAGCAGGGAAGCTAAAATTGTCTAGTCCGTAGCGTCATCAGTCACAAAGATGTTTAGTCGTATTTATTTATTTACTTATTTTTTGACATCCAGGTCAGAGAGGCTACTGTATACCCCTTAACCCCTTCAGTCTCGTGAGGCATTGTTTTACTTCGTTCATGTTACCTCCAGACGATTTTACTCAATTTAAGACAAACTTTTGGAGGTACAGGTGTTAAATATAGCCTTACTTACTTCTACTATTACTTCCTATTCGTCGTAAGTTAAGTAAAATGGTCTGGAGGTGGCAAGAATATGGTGCAATAGACATAATGGGATTGAAGGGGACGACAGTATGTTCCTAGAGTAGCACCATTTGTCTGGCGGTAATTATCCGCCTCTTTTAGCTTTGAGCCAGAGAAGTGACTAAAATACAGAGTGTTCACAAACCCTGGCACCAAATTTGAGAGACATGTAGTATTCCTCAAAGCACAGAAAAACGTCTCAATAAACCATCTCTCCAAAAACATTTATTGCAGAACTATACAGTATATGTGATCTTCCGGTAGCAAACATCAAACACACAGTAAAGAATTTCTAAACCAACAGAGTGACAATAATACATTTTCAGGTAACCACTATGAAGTAGAGAAAACGTGTGACGTGACCCCCTTCCATCTCACCGATGCTCAAACACATTTAGATATCCCAGGTCTCCCTTGTATTTCGCATCAACATTCAGACCCTTGTATTTCGCATCAACATTGTATTTCGCATCAACATTCGGACCCCTGTATTTCGCGTCAACGTTCAGACCCTTGTATTTCGCATCAACGTTCAGACCCTTGTACTTCGCATCAACGTTCAGACCCTTGTACTTCGCATCAACGTTCAGACTCTTGTATTTCGCATCAACGTTCAGACCCATGTATTTCGCGTCAACGTTCAGACCCTTGTATTTCGCATCAATATTAAATTTTCCGCTGCATTTCATCCAGAACAAATAAAAGACTATTAACAACAATATGCCCGAAAACCATTAACAGCTGAGTTATATCATTCCGATGTGTGCCACTGGGATAACACCTACCTGCAAAAAATGGTATTGAGGCATATGTTTATTAACGCTTATTTTTATCTATTTATTTTTTATGAGCACTACATACCTCTGAAATTTGTAAACCAACTTTTGTAAACAGTCTGAATACAATGTGGGAGAGTGAAAGGTGTAGGACGTTTCTTTAAGGGTTTGTTTACACTTAAATGAGTGCGTGGAAGGGTGGGTGTGTGAGAGAGAGTTTTCGTGTGATATGAAGGCTACACATTATCATAATCTTCCCTTTTCCTACAATAAAACAGTGAACAACACCCAACTAAACTCACCTGGCCTCTGCATATCAGTGTCCCTTTGAAAATACTTATGGCCTACAGTTCAATCTTATGATAAACGTTAACAATATGCAGTGCCAGGCAACAGTGTCTTGACATTCAGAATAGGGCTTAAGATTCACACACAGACAGACAGAAACACACACACACACACAAAGTACAATCAATGCCCTGTCGTTCTTATTTATTCTGGTCAAGAGGGACACGAAAAGGGTAACGCACACTCTTGTCCTATGTTCTTCTTATATACCGATACCTTATATATAACAAGGTATTGATCGCAGCCTGGTCTGTGAATCGTATACAATCACACACAGCTTGAACATTTATATAAGAAATGCCTGCCACCCGCGAGGACAGCAAATACACTCCGGCCACTACAGTACTATCGCCTTGATTGTTTTATCTTGGCTGCTTTGGATCCCAATGTGGTGGCGAGTATACTCAATTTATTCTAACTTGGTCCAAATTTTTATCCACTTGCATCTTACTTCACATAGCTCAGTGGCAGAAAAATGACAATTCCACGACTCACCATTTTTTCCACAGTACGTCTTCGTGACTAGGAGCATATTCAAGTGTTAATCTGGTCACAGCTCAGTACTGGAGGTGGGGAAAAAGTACTTTTAGGCCAGGTTAGAGTAAAAAGAGTATAAGTTAGGGGGCAGCTAGAATAATATCAATACATCGTCGGATACAAAAGGTTAAGGAGTGTGCACGCCGGCCGCTACAGTCCTCTCAGCTTGAACGTGGTGTCTTGGCCATATATGTAACTGGATCGCTATGTGGTGAATCCGGTGACAGTAAGAATAAAACTGTTAATACGCAACCGGATTAAAAGAGTTACTCCTTTACTCCAAGGACGTCCTTTATTTCTTATTTTTGCCAATTTCAGACGATTTTATTCACTATGGAACAGATCTGTACGGGTAAAAAAATATGAAAAATACTGAACGCCTTATCGAAGACAAAAGAAAAAGAAAACGCTATTTGTAACCCAGCAAAAAAAAAAATAAAAAAAATAAAAAAAATAACGCTATATCTTGCCTTAAATAAAATCTAAAGGCTATATCTAACTCATAAAAAATAAATCTGACCCAAGCTGAATAAAATCGTCTGCAGATGGCTAAAATAAAATGAATAGCACATAACCGGATTCACGGGGTTACGCAGGAGTATGCACGCCGTCCGCTACAGTAAGTTCGGCTTCCGCATCAGTGAATTTTCGTTCGTTGTATCGTGGTTCTGTTCGAGTGGTTTGGACCCTGATGCGGCGAGCGGTGTAACTGTGTGCTTTCAATGGCCATACCAATACGTCCTCAACTCCAGCACTAACTGACATAAACCTGAAGCGAGGCGGAATGAGATCAGGTGAGCCGAGGTGGAATGAGGTGATGTGGAGTTAGGTGAAGTGAGGTTCGGTGCGGTAGAATATTAGGTGAGGTGAGCCAGAATGAGGTGGGGTGAGGTGAAACGAGACATGGCGCGGTAGAATGAGAAGGTGCGGTTGTTGTTGTTGCGTAACCCTAATCTGTTTGGTCGAGCAAACCCATCAAGCACAGGAAAGCAACCGACCCTGCAATGATGCAATGTTTCCTTGTGGCAGACAACACCTAACCATAGCGAAGCGCAGAGAGGAGTGTGGAGGTTTGTTTCCCGGATGGAAGGTAAGTCAGAATGACGTGAGGGAAAATGAGATGAGGCGAGGTAGAATGACAAAAGGTGAGGGCGTACGTGTATAATGAGATGAGGTGGGGTGGAGTGAGGTAGACTGTGATGAGGTTGAAGTTAGCTATGGTGAACGGAGACTAAGGTGCAGTGAGCTGAAGGAGAATCAGGTGACGTGAGGGGGAAGGAGGTGAGTGATCAGCAGTCCTTAACACCGAAGCTAATTCGTGTTAAAACTTCATTAAAATCTTGCCAATCAACAATTCCTTAATGTATTCAAACCTCGTTTAATCTCAAACAAACCCCACATAAAGACTACGGTCGCTTCTTATTAATTACAGGTACTCTCTCCACTCAACCTAGGCCTCAAACTCCGATCTCTCCATCTTGAATGAGCAGTTTTTCTGTAACAAGGAATTAAACCCAGAATATGATCTTGTTTCGTAGAAGTGCTGGGAAAGGATGCCGGGCCACAGTTCTGTCTTATTCTGGCACTGATCTATGGGAAACACGCCGCAAAAGGACGAAAATCACAGCCAAGTTAACGTAAATGAACTAAATTTTCTTCCTACCCTCAGCCGAATTATTTCTGCATTGCTGTGCATCAGCCTCGGTCTGCCTGGCCGAGAAACTCCCATCAACCGCAGGGAAGCACCGCCGTTCCCATGCGGTTGAAGTAGAAAGAAAGGAGGGCAGGCAGAGAAAGAGAATGATAAAGGTGAGGGTAGACAACACTACATAAAGTGAGTGGATGATGCCCGCCACCACCTACCACCTACTGTAGAGGCAAAAGAACCTTGAACCCTGAACCAAAACTAACATATAAATAATTTCTTCGCACTAACTCCCTCACTGGCCAAACTTCACAAAATGATTGCTTCTGTTCAATTTATTTAGTTCCAGACGGTTTTATTACGCAGAGTGGCTCATGTATTGGACTCCACCTTGCCACTCAGCCTTCGAATTCTTGTGTGTTGCGAGGACGGCTCAGTCTGTTACTAATATTTACCCTACCCCTAGAAATGAGAGAGAGAGAGAGAGAGAGAGAGAGAGAGAGAGAGAGAGAACCACTATACAAGAAAAGGTGTACGGGAAGCACAAAATGACGCAGGGTACACACGAGTAGCAATGGGCCGTCCCCGCAACACACAAGAATGCACCAGCGGCAAGGAGGAAGTAATATGAGACACACTTGCATAAAAGAGATCTGGGATTGCTATGTGTGTGGATCTTTTTATTTCACTTCCGTGTGTGTGTGTGTGTGTGTGTGTGTGTGTGTGTGTGTGTGTGTGTGTGTGTGTGTGTGTGTGTGTGTGTGTGTGTGTGTGTGTGTGTGTGTGTGTGTGTGTGTGTGTGTGTGTACGATGCTCATGAAGTGGTCTGGAGTAAATATTTATGTTTATGTCTGAAGTTTCTGTATCTATGTTTCTTTATATCTCAGTGAAACAACAACAACAACAACAATAGTAGTAGTAGTAGTAGTAGTAGTACAAGAAGTAGTAGTAGTATCAGTAGTAATAGTGGCAGTAGTAGTAATGGTAGTAGTAGTAAATACATTATTAGAAAAGAATGAACAGACACAAAACGGAAAGAAGAGTGAAGAAAGAAAGAAAGCTTGAACAATAACATGGACACTAATTACAATAAACTGAACAGAAAATAAATCCATAACTAACCTGACAGCAATACGAGGAGACTGGCCTGCTCACTCTCGGGCAGCACTGGAAAAAAAAAAAAATGAAATCAGAAACACAAGCCCATATTCTCGTTGATTAAGGATGCTCCCTAACACCTCTTCCTTGCCGATTTATTTCTGGATACAGCTGGCCAATATCGTTTTGTACGTTACTAATGCGGACTCTGGTGATAATAGAATGATTTTAGTAACACAGGAGAGGGCGGCAAGGTGAATGGAAGGATTTTTGATAATATAATTGCATCAAGGAGGCAGCCTAGTCATCTACCCTTCACTATTTCAACCTGATGACGCGATTTTCATTTAACTTGCTTTCTTTCCAGACAAATACATTTAGTTTTGGATATATTTTTCTTAAGAGATCTGATTCAGTCTTCGTTAACCCCTCCACTTTTGGCGCTTCTTCCTGTGTTGAATAAAAATCGCAGTGTGTTAGTATGAGTAAAATTAATACTGATTACCGTAGCCTGGCCTCGGGATCCTACACATGGAAAAGTGCAATATAAGACTGTTAAAGTGTAACAGCAAAAGGCTCTCTCCCTACCCTCCCGTCCCTCCGCCTATTCACTGTACAGGAAAATTAACGACAAAGGCAGTGACGATATTTTTGTTCCAGCTACCTTCAGATTATTTTATGCAGCTTAAAGAGACTTCGAACTGGGGAATTCAATACAGCCTTCGTTAACCCTACGCCGAGGAAAATCGCATGGATGTGGGAAGAATAACATGTACAAATACGCCATCTTAACCAGCTCAACGTAACACCCCTCCCGTGATATTAAAATGGCAGACCATTTTATTCAGCTCAAGAAGACCTTTCACAGTGACTGGCTTAACGAAGGCTACATCTAACCCTTCTAGTTTGAAAATTTCCTTCCAGACAGGGAAAAATGTTGCCTGGCAGTAGCATAATAAATAAATAAATGAAACGCCGAGAACTCTGGCCCCGAGCTGTGGACGCAGTGTCCCCCGGTATGCCGCTGTCAAGCCTTGCACACGGACTCGCCATATTACCTCCATGACCTTGCTGACCTAATCCGTTCATCGTCCCTTCATACTGTATCACATGACAAAAGTTTGGTCGAAGTCAGTTAAAGAGTTCAGAAGAAATCATGCCCACGAGGATAAACTACGTCGACACCATCTGACCTTGACATTTGACCTCTTGGCCTAGGTGACCGAACCAGTTTATTATCTCCTCATCCTGAATCACTGATATAAGTTTGGCGGAAATCCGTCGATGGGTTCGGCAAAATAATGCACCCACAAGTGTTACATACGCAAGGACGCACGCTATCAACTAAGTCGACCCCACATGACTTTGACCTTTGATCCCTTGACCTTGCATGCCTGATCAGTTCATCGTCCCTTCATTCTGTATCAATGATTAATGTTGACCAATCACTTAATGACCCTCCACCAGAGGTGGGTGAAGGCATAATAATTACGTCCTCGTTAAGAAAGGGTTGGTGACAAATATAATCCTTTCTGTCAGAAAGTCCTCTCATGGGCTGGACAAAATCGTCGGTAAATGGCAATCAGGAAATAATAAATACGTCATAGTTGTGAAAAGATTAATTAAAACTATAAATATGTAACAAAAACAGTATATAAAATGAATAAGTGCGTCCGGTGGTATCAAGAAAAATATAAAAATGTACATAGTTTGAAGATCGAAAATTCTGCATCAGACTTCAGAGTCATCTTTCTTAATAATATATAAATAAATAAATAAATAACAGACAAGAATAAAAATGTGATGTCCTTCGGGAGAAAAAGAGAAAAATTGCAGCAGGCTTCAGAAGTGACATGGACTGCCCTAATCAATTTAGCTCGGGAGAGAATGAAAAGAACTACAGTGACGGATTGAAACAAAATACTAAATATATGAAAAGAAAAGGGCAGATGAAAAATACAGCCGCGGGTCGAACGGGGAACAGTTTATTTCGATTCTCTATCCAAACTGAAATACACAGACATACAGATAAGATAAACAGACAGATACTTGGGTAGGTAAATAGACAGATGGATAGAGACATTTTATACAGTACATACACTAACTACCTACTGTATATACCTAATTGTATTCCCGTATCTACCTACTTACATCATTACTTACTTACCTGCCTACCTACTTATACGTCTAGCTAACTGTTTATCAGTTTACCTATCTGCCTGTGTCTGCCTGTCTGTCTATCTATCTCTCCCTCTCCCTATCCATCTATATCCATCTATCTACCTCTGTCTATCTGCCTATCTAAATACCTAACTATATATCGACCTAGCTACCTTACTACCTATTTATTAACCTCTCTCTGTATCTACCTATCTATCAATTAATCTGTCTACCTATCAGTCAATGAACTTATCTGTCTGTCTGTCACTTGTGTATCTATCAGTGTCTGAATGTGTCACTGTCTAACTGCCAATCTGTCTCTATGAATCTATCTATCGAACTGCCTATCTGCCTACCTACCAATCCACATAGCTACCTACCATCAATCACTCAATCTATCTACAGTATCTACTGTATTTACCATATATGTTACTAAAAGCCTAATCCAAGAGTTCATCCGGGAAAGCTATGATTAAAATGCCCCAATCTTTCTTTCTCTCTCTGTCTCTTTCTCTCTCACTGAATTTTACTTCCAACCCCCTAAAAAAATCGTCTGACGCCAGAGGTAACAAAATTAATGTCATCGTACAGTCAGCCCCAAAAGTCTTGTCGCGTCTCCTGCTTCTCTCTCTCTCTCTCTCTCTCTCTATGGACTGTGAAAAATCAGTGTGGCAAATACGCTGCAAATGACACAGATGACACCGATCGAGGACAAATAAGGTAATCAGTGTCAGTTGCTACGGATTTACGACGCTGATTTTCAAAGCCCGTGGTGAAAGAGAGAGAGAGAGAGAGAGAGAGAGAGAGAGAGAGACGGGGGGGATGACATGATAGACTTTCTGATGCTATTTTACGCAAGAGAGAACGGCTACTGCTTCTCGCCCTTTTATTATTAGAAGTATATCTTCAAGAGTAATAAAATCGCTTGGAGGAAACAGGAGTAAAGCAGATGACGTCAAGGTAAGGAATGGATTAGGGGACACTGTTTTCATCCTCTTCACTACCAAACGCTCTTTAATACTATCTATCCATCTATATACCTACAGTCGTTCTATTTTATCAAGGCAGTTTGGGTCGGGCCCTCTGGGACCTCACTCTGTTAGCTCTGTTGCCACATCGTCGCCACACACGTGCGCTCTCTCTCTCTCTCTCTCTCTCTCTCTCTCTCTCTCATATTATATATTAACTACTACTAATTGTATTTTCTTAATTTTTTCTCTTGTTTTCGACATTTTTTCCACACCACCCCTGAAGTAAAAGCCTACAGGTGCCTCTTTTTTTTTTTTTTTTTTAAATAGCTTCCATGGCGGGAGACTGACCGAGTATGACCCACTCACGCAGGGTTGTCCCTCGTGTCACCACCTGACAACGTCTCAAAGGCAACCTTGACAAGTCTTATGAGATTTATACTATACTATAGCTTTTTTATTGAATTACATCTATACAGAGTGTTTAAAATTCATTTATAAGTAGTTGCTAGCTTAAAATAGGAGAATGAGAGAGAGAGAGAGAGAGAGAGAGAGAGGTGAACACAAATAATTACACGTGTGTCGGCGGCGATGTGACAACAGAGCTAACAGTGTGAGGTCCCAGAGCATCCCACCCAAACTGCCTTCATAAAATAGAACGACTGTAGGCTGCTTCCCCCAAGGAAAGGGAGGTAGCCGAGACAGGACGACTCACTCTCCATTTACTCATCCATTCAAACACATTCATTCGCATCTTTGCCCCAAAGGGGGGAACGGACAGATCCTCACCGCATCACACCGCACAAGGGTCAACTGCGCAATGCAAGCAGTGACATCCACAGCAGGGCCCGACAGCAGAACTGGTTTACCCCTGCCACATCATAACAGACCCATCCCCTTACCCGCACCTGACCTGACTAGCTGATCAGACCAAAATGCGGGAGAATATCCCCTCAGGGCTGCGTCATCACTTATTCACAATTTCTCTCCATTTATTTCTGTCACGCACAGCCACTCTTCCTTGCTCAACAGACATCCCTCTCGCATCCAGCGCTCTCTTCACACTATCCATCCATCCTATTCGTGGTCTTCCTCTCAGTCTTACACCTCTCACATCAGATCTAGTTATCTTTTTCACCAATCGCTCATTATCCATTCTCTCCATATGCCCAAACCATTGCAACACCCTCTGCTCAACTCTACCAGCCATCTCCCGAACAACTCCAGTTCTCCTTCGCACTTCATCATTTCGCACTCGATCCATACGCGTCACTCCACACATACTCCTCAGACATCTCATCTCCATTACATTCAAACTTTTCCTCTCTGCTACACCCATATTCCATGTTTCAGCCCCATATAACGCAGTCGGTACCACAACACCCTCATACAGCCTTCTCTTTACATCCATTCTAAGCGAACGACATTTAAACACTTTTTTCATTCCTCCCAGCACCTTTCCTACTTCATTTATTCTAAACTTCACTTCTGCATCTATTCTTCCATCCACAGCAACATGTGACCCTAGATATTTAAAACAATCTACCTCCTCAAGCAACTCACCATTCAAAACTATATTCATCCCCCTACCATCTATCAACCTCGTACACTTCATCACTTTACTCTTATTCTCATTTACTTTCAATTTCCTCCTTTCACACACCCTTCCAAACTCCTCTACCAACTGTCTCAATCTCTCCTCTGAATCAGTCACCAGTGCAGTATCATCTGCAAACAGCAGCTGCTTCAGATTCCACTCTCCTCCATCAACATTTACCAGACTCAGACCACCTAAAACTCTTGCATTCACCTCCCTTACAACACCATCCATGTAAATATTAAACAACCAAGGCGACATCACACATCCCTGTCGCAGCCCCACTCTCACGGGAAACCAATCACTCACAGCATTTCCCACTCTTACACACGCTCTACTATTTACATAAAAACTTTTCACCCCTTTTAGTAACCTACCATCAAGTCCATACAATCTTAAAACAGTCCACAAAGCCTCCCTATCAATTCTATCATACGCTTTCTCTAAATCCATAAATGCCCAAAACACATCCTTGCCTTTCGCTAAATACTTTTCACACACTTGTCTCACAGCAAACACCTGATCAACGCATCCCCTCCCTCTCCTAAAGCCACACTGCTCATCACTAATCACTCCCTCTGTACCCTCTCTAACTCTCAAAATTAACACTCTACCATACACTTTACCTACAACACTCAACAGACTTATACCCCTAAAGCTAGTACATTCATACTTATCACCCTTGCCTTTATACAACGGGACCACACAAGCACTTGCCCAGTCAATTGGCACCATACCTTTCTCAAAGCACGCATTCAATAATCTTACTAACCAGTCAACAATAGTCACTCCACCACCCTTCAGGCATTCCACAGCACACCCATCCATACCTGCAGCTTTCCCTGTTTTCATCTCCTTTACTGCCTTCTCCACTTCCTCCTTCGTGATCAAAGAATCATTCAACTCTCCCAACACATTTATTCCTTGCACCCTTCTATCTGCCACAATCTCAGCCACCCTTTCCTCCTCTACATTTAACAATCTTTCAAAATACTCTGCCCATCTCTTCCTAACTGCATCCATCTCAATTAACATCCTTCCATCCTCTGCTTTTACTCGTTCTTCCTTCCCAGACTCTCCCTTTCGCACCCTTTTCACCTCCTTCCAAAACATTTTCTTATTCTGTTGAAAATTCTCTGTCAGCCGCCTACCCCACCTCTCATCTGCTGCCACTTTAGCATCACGCACAGCCCTTCTCGCTCTATTCCTCTTTTCCTTATACCTTTCATATGACATCTCATCCTTCCTCTGCAGCCACACTTCATATGCACGTCTCTTCTCAGCCACAGCCATACTTACTTCCTCGCACCACCATTCACTTCCTTTTCTTACACCACCACCCACACGTCTCACACCACACACCTCTTCTGCATGCCCCACCACAGCACTCTTAAACAACTGCCATTCCTCCTCCACACTGCCATTTTCCCGATCTTTCACTGCGTTCCACTCATCTTTCAATTTCTCCTGCTACTCTATCTTTTTCTCTCTTTTATCCAACTCACTCACTTTCAAAACCTCCCTGCCACACCTAACCCTCCTAGCTCTCACCCATCTCTTACCTACTCTTAACTTTCCCTCCACCAGGTAGTGGTCAGACATACCTCCACCCTCCCCTCTCAGAACTCTCACATCCAACAATCTTCCTATTACATTCCTAGACACAACCACATAGTCCATCAAGGCTCTATCAACAACCCTTCCACCCTCCTGTCTCACCCATGTATATTTATAAATGTCTTTCTTCTCAAACAGCGTATTTCCAATCACCATCTCTCGCTCAACACACATCGCTATCATTCGTTCCCCATTTTCATTTCTTCCAGGCACACCATGCATACCAACTACGCCTTCAACTGCTACATTTCCCACTCTAGCATTCAGATCTCCCATCATTACCACATTCACATTTGCTCCAAAACTCTGCAGACACTCATCAACATCATTCCAGAAAGACTCCCTCTCTTGTTCATCCCTTTCACTACCAGGCCCATATGCACTCACAAACACCCACAACTCACGTTCAAATTTCACTATCACCCACATCAGTCTCGATGACACCTCCTTCCATTCAATCACACACTGCTGTACTTCCGGACTCACTAACAAGGCCACACCTTCTCTTGCCCTTCCTCTATCAACACCTGACAATCTTCCATTCACACTTCCAAACATAGATTCCCCCTTCCCTTTCATCTTCGTTTCACTCAAAGCTAACACATCCAACTTTCTTCTCACAAACATTCTCCCAATCTCCTCCCTTTTAGCCTCAATTGTACTACATCCACGCACATTCATAGACCCAATCTTCAGGGTACGGGGATAACTCCATCCCCCGTCCCTTTCTCTGGCCTGTCTCTTTAATACGCTAACTAAAATCACGCGGCGGCAGAAAGAACGAAGTATAACAGCCGAACAGAGTTATTTACCGAAGGAAGAGGGAAGTATAAAAGCCAAAAGAAAAAATCATCCACCGGGAGCATGAATAAAGTATAAAAAGCCTAATAAAGTCACCTGGGCGTTGCGAGGTCAAGGTATAAAGTTGTACAGGAATAAAATATAACGCCGAGTAAAAACAGGATGGTGGGGAGAACAAGATGGAGAGCAGAGAGCTGTGGGAGAGGTAGGAAGGAAGAAAGCATTGGGGAAGAACGTAGGGAAGATAAGGAAACAGGGAAATGGAGTTAGAGGAAGATAGGAAAGAAAAGGAGAGAGGGATATGGGCAGAGGAAAGTATGGAGGAGAAAAAGATGGAATAGTGTACAGACGTATAAGACCCAAAATAAAACATCCTCCAGTATAAATAATAATGCCACAAAGACGTCGTGGTGCTGAAGCGAATTTAACTCTTTGGCTGAGGTGATTTATGGCAGCAGAATAAAATCGTCCGTCCTTAGCTAAAATGAAATAGGACGTTCATTATTCTCGGCCTGAGGGTTGATCGCGATGGATTTTAATATATCTTGTGCCCTAGGTTACCCCCGAGTCCTGTAAAATCGTCTGTGGTTGGGTGAAAAAAATAAGAGTAGTTCATTCGTAGCCAGACGGTTAGAGGAAGTAAAAAATCCTCTTTAGCTGGTTCTTGCGGCTACCATGTACTTTTTTTACTTATTTATCTATTCATTTAAGAAGCGTTGTGGTGTGGATGTGGATGTGATAGGAAACGTTATGAGGAACACACTGAGGTGGTTTGGCCATGTGGAGAGGATGGAGGGTGAAATACTGACGAAGAGAGTGTATGTGAGTGAGGTGGAGGGAGGAAGAGGGAGGGGGAGGCCGAGGATGAGATGGAGGGATGGGGTGGAGAGGTATATAAGAGGGGGGTGTGAGTTGGGAGCGGGGCAGTGAAATGGCGGGGGACAGGGAGACGTGGAGGCGATTTGTTTGTGGCCAACCCGAACGGGATTGAGACGTCTAGCAATAGATAGATAGATTTAACTCTGGGAAGGTCTCTAGCATTCCAAAATAAATATTAAGTCTTTATCTAACCCAGCCTCTTCGAAAAATCCATCCTCAGCTGATGAAAATCGTCTACAGGTGGTAAAAATAGTAATGAAACACGTCACTGGATGAAAGCGATTAGTCAAAGTCAGAGGTAATTGCAGGTGTGTCGTTTTACCTTATGGGTTAATTAAGCCCAGATGCTTAGTGAGGAAGGGTAAGCGTTACTGGGTGGGGACTGAAATGACTGGAGAGCCTTTTGCCGAGGTCAACAGCAACACACACACACACACACACACACACACACACACACACACACACACGAGTAGTTTGCGGTGTTAGAAAATAGACAGAGAGAGAGGGATAGATATAAAAATGAATAAATAAACAGACAGAAGGGCCGATTGAGTAGGGGTAACAAATCCAGTTCGCTAGCGTGAGGACCTGGGTTAGATTTTCTTTTTCTTTCTTCTTTTTCATATAAATAGGGAGTTTGACAGATACGGCAAGAGGTAGATAGACAGACAGACAGACAGATAGATAGATAGACAGATAAAAAGATAGACAGATAATGGCATTAGGTTGAGTCAGTAAGTTAGGGGATGAGGATAGGGAGGAAGAGGGTTGGGGAAGGGGATGCGAATGGGGAGATTTGGGGAAGAAGGGGCGCAAGGTTGGGGAAGAGGGTGATTAAAGGAAGGGGAACCTGGGGAGGGAGGTTAGGGAAGGGAATGTGGAAGGTAGGTTATGGGAAGGGGTGGGGAAGGGTAGGATAGGGAATGGGCAGGAGGGAGGGGGAGCTGAGGGGAGAGTCATAGGGTCAAAGGCAAGTAGAAAGGGGGAGAAAGCTTAGAGTGGGTGAGGAGGGGGAGGGAAAGAGGGATGGTGAGAATCAGATTGGAGACTTAAGGGAATGATGTGAGTAGGGAAGCAGAGGGAGGGAATGAGGTATGGTGGAGGGGGTGGGTTTAGGGAGGATGGGAGGGAAAGGGAGTGACTGAAGAAGAGGGTGAGAGGATGGATGTATGAGGAGGTAGAGGAGGGAGGAAGGGAAGTGGGAGTACTGAGAGAGGTAAGGGTGAGGTGGGGAGGTATAGTGGAAGGGATGGAATGACAGTAGATACTTAAAGCGGAGAGGGAGAGGAAGGATGGAGAGGGGTAGAGAAGAGGAAGGAGAAGGAAGAGAGAAAGAGGGAAAAGAAAGATGGAGAGGAGGAGACAGGGAGAGGAAGGATGGAAAGGGGTAGAGATGGAGAAGGAAGGGAGACAGAGGGAGAGGAGAGATGGAGAGGGGGGGATGAGGATGGGGGAAAGAGAGAGAGAGAGAGAGAGAGAGAGAGAGAATTAGAAGCTTATGAGATGTGGGGTGGAAAAAGGAGGAGACGGAGAGGTAATGAAGCGACAGGAGGAAGATGGGGAGAAGTAATATGACTGGGTGGAGGGGGAGGGAGGGAGGGAAAGGGGAGGTGATCAGAGACAAATGACGGAAGGGAGGAAAGGGGGGAAGGAGAGGTGATGTGATGAAAGGAGACAGCTTTTGAAGGAAATGGAACGAAATGAAAGACAGGGAGGGAAGGGGTGGAAAGATAAAAGGAAGAAGGAAAGGAGATGCAGAGGAAAAGAGAGGGAGGGAGGGAGGGAGAGGGGAGGAGGTGGCAAGACAAAGTGAGAGAAGATGGTTGAGAAATATTGGGAGATGGGGAGGTATGAAGGTAAGAAGCAAAATGAGAGGGAGGAAAGGAAGAGGAGAAAACAAAGGGTTCTGAGGAAGGACGGGAAGAAAAGAAGGGGAAACATGGAGAGCAGATTAGGTGGGTGGGGAGCCAGGAAAGTGGGAAGGGAAATAAATTGTGGGGATGATGTGGAAAGGCAAGGGATATAGAATTGTCGGCAGGTGGGGAAGAAAAGAGAATTGGGGAGATAATGGTAAAGAGGGAGTTGGGGAGGAAAAGGAGATGAAGAGACAGGTAAGTAAATGCTGTCGAGAAGTTGCAAAGTGGGAGAAGAAAAAAATATATGGGAAGGTAAGACTTCTGAGGAAGACAGAGGGTAAGGAAGAGGCAGGGGGGAAAAGCGCCGTGAGGTGAAAGGATGGTGGGAAGGACAAGATGGAGAGCAAAGAACTGTGGAAAGGTGGAGGAAAGAGGAAAAGCGCAATGGGGAGAGAAGAACGGAATGCAGAGAAGAAGTGGAATGAGGGAAATGGAATTAGAAGACAGGGAGGAATGGAAGAAAGGGAAACAGAGAGGAGAAAGTAGGTAGGAGGAAAGAAGAAAAGGGGTATAGAAGACAATAGGTATAAGAAATGGGAAAAGAGAAAAGTGGTGAGGAAAAGAAGACGGGGAGATTGATAGTTAACAAATGTAAGAAAGGTGGGGAGGAGGACAGGTATGGGGAGTGAAGATGGCGAGATGAGAAGCGAGGGGGAGGGGTAAGAGAAGGAACTGAGAAAAAAAAAGGGGGGGGGGAAGGGCCCTGGAAGATGGATAAGAAAGACGGATAGAAAGGTAAACAGATACGTTAGAAAAAAAAAAAAAAAAAAAAAAAATGGGACAGGGCGATGAAGAATAGGAAGAAAGATGGTGGGAAGGCAGAAGTTTGGGAGGAAAAAAAAATATATATATATATAAGATGCTGAACAAAGGGTCGTAATCCAAGTGGCTTTGAGACCACGTAACACCTCTTCCTTGGCTATTTATTCTGCTCATTAGACCTCTGTATCCACCTGCATATATTAATGACGCGAACTGTGTCGATACTGAAATGATATAACAACACACTAGACACTATCACGGCGTAAAATCAAAACAGAAAGATAAAAAACAGCAGGGAGAGAGGCACTACGAAGCTCCAAGATGTCTATTCCACCTACAATACGATTCCGAGTCCTGTGGTACTGCAAGACGAACCGTAACGAAGATAAGTAGCGTAACAGGACAATAATTCATTGTTACATTAATAAGTGACCTTGTAACAGCCATCTAACGACCTAATAAGGAAGATGGCTGTGGGTTGTTAGTGAAGGGTTATTGGCTGTCTTCTCTCACGCACACATACATAACGATATTATACTCGATACACATACATACATAGCGGTTTTCAGCCTACATGCAAACATACAAGCTGTTATGAACGAATTATGACTGTCTTCTCTCACTCACATACGCAAACATACATACGCTGCTGTACTCGAAACATACATGCATACATACATATATATATATATATACCGGTTCATGTACATACATACATACATACATTCCGATACATATACACATATGGCATGTATGGGTTTAGGATGATTTCTCTCTCTCTCTCTCTCTCTCTCTCTCTCACACACACACACACACACACACACACACACTAAGCTCTACGCACAATCACACTCTCTCTCTCTCTCTCTCTCTCTCTCTCTCTCTCTCTCTCTCTCTCTCTCACACACACACACACACACACACACACACACACGTACACACATTATAGCTCTACGCAAATTCTCTCTCTCTCTCTCTCTCTCTCTCTCTCTCTCACACACACACACACACACACACACACACACTGGTATGCACAGCTACATCTATCTATATATCGACCTATCTAAAAAACTGAGTATACATATACATAAAAACACACTGAAATGCCTGCACATATCTATATTGACATACTTCCAGCCACGCAACCGTTAATAACACACACACACATACACACTCACTCACACACACACACACACACACACACACACACACACACACACACACACACACACACACACGCACAAAAGGAATCACGCACACACATACACATACAAACACGCACACACACATACAAACACGCACACATTGTCTCCCGAGAAGTACAATTTACCTTACACACGCGAGAGAGAGAGAGAGAGAGAGAGAGAGAGAGAGAGAGAGAGAGAGAGAGAGAGAGAGAATGGGGGAAATTGGTTAGAAACAAAACGAACTCTCAGCTAAAAAAAAAAGACAACACAAACAAAAAACAAGAAAAGCAATACGTAGGCGACAGCCCAATTTTTTTTCTATACATAATTTTTGGCTTCCCACGAATAATATTAAATTCCACGACGTAAAAAAAAATAATAATAAAAAAATGCAGCCCCACTATTTCCAAATTAGGGCAATAACTCACGCTGAGGGAAAACACAAATTCTTGCAACATTTCCGTGCTATCAGAGGAGTAGACTGTAGCACCAGTCGAGCAGGGCAGTACTCCCGAGGTGGATGGAAAGCTGATGACAGGGAGTGCTGGAGCTCCCGTTTCATCAGCCCTCAGGACTAGTTCCTGACCATCCCCCTTTGCTGAACTTTTTCAGTGTCTCAGTTACACAGAGAGTAGGCCAGCATGCTCTCCAGTACAAATTTCTCTATCTATCTTCACCAAACTACATGCACAGTACACACTACACTTCCTATTCAAAATTTACCAAAATGGCGTCAATTCACCCAGCCTCGGAGTCCCCAGGGGGGGGGACCATAAATGCCCCCGCCATCTGCCCCTCTCCCGGTGACGACTCGAGGTGCCTGGAACCACTGTCTGACTCTCTTCTTCTTCATTTCTGCAACATTCGCGGCCTTTCATCTAACTTTCGCTCTGTTGAACACCACCTCTCCTCCTCTAAACCTCAGCTTCTTTTTCTAACAGAGACTCAGCTGTCTGAGGCAACTGACAGCAAACCCTTTTCTGTATCCTCCTACTTTCTCTATACTCATTTCAAAGCCAAAGGTGGCTGTTGTGTATACATACGCAACGACTTATCTTGCTCTCGTGTTCCTGAACTTGATTCTTCTGAATTCTCCACTCTCTGGCTTCGGCTTTCCTGTCATTCTCTGACTAAATATATCTGTGCTGTTTACTTATCCCCTAATTCTACTGACTATCAAAAATTCTTCGACTATCTTACTTCTACGATGGAACACATTCTGTCCATTTCTCCTTTCTCTGAAATCTCCATTCTTGGAGATTTCAATGTTCACCACCACCTTTGGCTCTCCTCTCCTTTCACGGATCCACCTGGTGAACAAGCCTACATCTTTTCTATCCTTAATGACCTAGAGCAGCTTGTACAGCACCCTACCCGTATCCCTGACCGCCTTGGAGAGAGCTCCAACATACTTGACCTCTTCCTCACAACTAATCCTTCTGCTTACTCTGTTAATCTTTTCTCTCCGTTGGGCTCCTCCGATCACAACCTTATTACCTTAACCTGTCCTATCGCTCCAGTACGGCCTGCGGACCCTCCAGGGAAACGTCGTCTCTGGCATTTTGGAGCTGCGGACTGGGAGGCCCTCAGGCAGTACTTCTTTGATTTTCCCTGGAATGATTATTGCTTCCATGGCCGTGAGCCATCTGAGTGTGCCTTGCGCATTACGGAGGTTATTCTCTCGGGCATGGAAGCATACATTCCTTTCTCATATCCTTTGACTAACGCAAGAAAGCCTTGGTTTAATCACGCTTGTTCTAATGCTGTCCGCAACAAGGAGAAGGCCTACAAAAGGTACCGGAGCCAACCCACCCCTGAATCACATAATCTTTACGTTTATGCCCGGAATCGTGCTAAGTCTGTTCTTCGCTCTACTAAAAATAAGTTCATCCATACTAAATGCTCTCAACTCTCCAACTCGAATTCTTCCCGCTCCTTCTGGCACCTTGCCAAAAATCTTTCTAACAACTTTACCTCATCATCCTTCCCTCCTCTTTTCTACTCTGATGGTTCTGTAGCTATTTCTTCTACTGATAAAGCAGATCTCTTCGCACAGACTTTCTCCTCCAATTCCACCTTAGACGATTCCGGTGCTGTTCCTCCATCACTTCCCCCCTCTGACTTCCTCATGGCTGACATTAAAATTTCTTCAGTTGATGTATTTTCTGCCATTACTGGCCTCAGTACTAACAAGGCATATGGGCCTGATGGGGTCCCTCCTGTTGTTCTCAAAAACTGTGCTTCTGTGCTTACACCCTGCCTAGGCAAACTATTTCGCCTTTGTCTGTCAACTTGTACCTTTCCTTCTTGCTGGAAGTTTGCTCTCATTCAGCCAGTCCCAAAGAAGGGTGACCACTCCCAACCCTCCAACTATCGTCCAATTGCTTTAACGTCCTGTATTTCAAAAGTTTTCGAGTCAATTCTTAATAAAAAAATTTTAAGGCATCTTTCCTATCACAACCTTCTTTCCGATCGTCAGTATGGGTTCCGTCAGGGACGCTCCACTGGCGATCTTCTCACCTACCTTTCAGACTCCTGGTCATCCTCCTTTCGGGACTTTGGCGAAAGCTTTGCCATTGCACTTGACATCTCAAAGGCTTTCGATCGAGTCTGGCACAAATCTTTAATTTCCAAACTGCCCTCCTACGGTTTCTATCCTTCTATCTGTACCTTCATCGCTAGCTTCCTTTCTGGTCGTTCTATAGCTGCTGTCGTAGACGGCCATCGTTCTTCTCCTAGATCTATCAACAGTGGTGTTCCTCAGGGCTCTGTCCTATCACCAACTCTCTTCCTTTTATTCATCAATGATCTTCTAAGCTGTACATCTAACCCTATCCACTCATACGCTGATGACTCCACCCTTCACCTTTCCATTCGGTTCCCGCAACGCCCATCTCAACAGTTACTTCAAGAAACAAGGGATGAGGCTGTGGCACACCTAATGTCTGACTTGGCTCATATCTCTGACTGGGGTAAAAATAATATGGTTGTCTTTAATGCTTCTAAGACTCAGTTCTTACACCTATCAACCCGACAAAATCTTCCACAGGTATACCCACTAATGTTTAATAATATTCAGATTAATCCTGCATCATCCTTGAACATGCTTGGGGTTTCATTTACTCGGGACTTATCTTGGAAAGATCATATTACATCTCTTGTAAAATCTGCTTCCAAGAGATTGGGTGTGCTAAGCCGACTCCGCTCTTTCTTTACCCCTGCACAATTGTTGACTCTATACAGGGGTTTTATCCGCCCCTGTGTGGAGTACAACTCTCATGTGTGGGGAGGCTCCCCACATACAGCTCTTCTCAATAGGGTGGAGTCAAAGGCTTTTCGTCTCATTAACTCTCCTCCTCTTACTGACTCCCTTCAACCTCTGTCTCTTCGCCGCACTGTTGCATCTTTATCTCTTTTCTATCGCTACTTTAATGGTCACTGCTCCTCGGAACTATCTGCTTGCATTCCTCCACCTCTACGACGGGCGCGTAGCACCCGTCTGGCAGCAAACTCTCATCCCTTTTCTGTCCAACTCTCTAATGCAAGAGTTAACCGTTACTCCCAGTCTTTCATTCATGCAACAGGTCAGCTCTGGAACTGTCTCCCTCTGTCTGTATTTCCTCCTGCCTATGATCTCCAGTCTTTCAAACGCAGTGTGTCCAGGCATCTCAAAATGATCGGATCTTGAATTTGGCTCTCTATTGTATTTTGTTTTTCTCTTGCAGGGAACTGTTACTGCGGGCTCATGGCCTTTGGTTCCTTCTTCCTCGCATAAAAAAAAAAAAAAAAAAAAAAAAAATTAATTTCAGTGATCCTGGGACGGGTCTCGGCACGCGCGTTACAATTTCCGGGCACGTATTCTAGTTTGCTTGGGAGAGTTCGTAATGCCTCCTCTTTAGCGACTTATCCTGTTCATTACTATTTTATATCTCCTTTAAGACTGTTTACTGAGATTATGTAGGTGTTAAGAAGAAAAAACTGCAGGATAATAATGGTGTCAAAAGAAAAATAAATCGCCATGGAAAAAGTGTTACGAGGCCTCCTAAACATCAAGAACATCCCCCCCACCGGAGCCGAATCCCACGTGACGTCACAGGGTTGCAAGGCGTCGCTGGCGGGGTGTCTCATTTTCCTTTTATCTTTGGTGGCTTCCGTTTCTTGTTAGTCTTTCATTATCACTCCCTTCTCTTTCCCTCAGGGGCTGCACAGGAACCGAGATATAACACATAATTTACTACAAAATAATTACTGCATGATAAAAATGCTAAACTCGGCCATTAAAACGTAGAGGAGGTTTTGTTTTCACCCTTGTCCATTCACACACACACACACACACACACACACATACGTGGAAATGGCCCAGCTGTCCCTAGAATGAAGCGATACAAATTTGGTCAAAATACAAAAATGAATAAATGAAAATGAGTGAATGAATACCACGCAATAAAAATAAATACGGGTCAATATTTAAGTGAAGTAGTGTTTTCAGTGGGCAAGAAAATACGAGGTGTTCTGAGCCAACGTCAGAAATATGGAGACTGGTTTCCCTAAGCTTCTTAAGGGATCGACGGAGGGAAAAATCTACGTGAGTCACTCCTGCCGCATGGACGACGTTTTGTCAAAGCTATTCCCATCTTTCCTTCCTGTTATCCCCCTCTCTCTCCTCCCTTCCATGCTAACACCCCCTCTCTCTCTCTCCTTCCTTCCCTGCCATCCTCTCTCCCTTCCCCTCCCCTCCCTGTTATCCCCTCTCTCTCCTCCCCTCCCTGCTCCTTGCTTACCGCCCCCTTCCTTCTCCTTCCACAGCGCCTCATGTTTTACTTCTATGGTCCTTTCTCAGCAAGAAGTCCGTTCAGGGTGTGGCAGAAGTTGGGATTTCCCCGAGTGCGACGTTGCCAATTTGACCACCAATTATCGGATTATCACTCTGTCTTCCTACCCCCATCCCACCTGTTTCTCTCTCCCTCTCTCTCTCTCTCTCTCTCTCTCTCTCTCTCTCTCTCTATATATATATATATATATATATATATATATACATTTATATATATATATATTGTATATATTTATTATTTATTTTCAACTTTTTTTCCACACCATCTATGAGGTAAAAGTATAGGCGCGTTTTATTTTTAAGAGGTTTCCCCTGTAGGCCTAATCCTCTCTTTGACCCTGGGTCCTCCCTCGCCGACCTTGGCGTGGCAACATGGGAAAAAAGCACTGCCAAGTGTCATAGAATTCATTCAAATCGTTGTTATAATTCTAAAAAGTGATACTCAATGTACTATATAGCTTCCTTTATTATAAAGAGAATATAAAAAACAATTTCAAATAGCACATAATAGGAAATAAGAGAGAGGCATGAACTACGGTTGATTTGGCAGGATTCACCAGGTGGGCCCCACTCTGAACGGACTTCTTGCGGTGAAAGGACCATAGTCAGCCTCCCATACCAAAGAGCAGATGAACCAGACAACCACACATTATGCAAGCCCCTTGACACACAGCTCTGCCTACACTACTTCAAGTGTTCCCTTCACCTATTTCTGAAGCAGCCAAGAACTAATTCGGCCTCATGATATTCAAAGTCAGCCAAAACAATTATCTAGATCATTCGGAGTCTCATACCTCCTTTCAGGGAGCACCATCCGATCTTTCATTTTTCTATGATCTTGGTCTTGGTCTCTGAGCTTTAATACCAAAAATTACTTTTTTTTTTCCCTCTCTCTCTGATGGTCTTCAATCATAATTTCAAATATGGTGCAGTTCTACCAAATGGTATTTCATAGTGTTGTTGACAGACAGGCAGGAAAACAAAAGGACCTAAAAGCATATCAGTCAGACATACAAATAAAAAGAGCTAAAAACATATCTGCGTGGAGGTGACACTTTTACACTTAGAATACCCCTTTTGGACAAGACTTCTTTTAACTTCCGTGACCTGCCCTTTCAGCCATGACTTTGGTATTCACAGGTGACCTACAGTAGGAATGGTCAATGCAGGAACAACTAACTTAAATGAGGTTTCTAGGTCATGGCTTTCAAAAGTTAGCGCTGGATCACACACACACAAACACACACACACACACACACACACACACACACACACACACACAGACGATCGGGATAAATAGCAGGGGGCTTGAATGGTGGGTGAAGGCGTGTGACCCATATAACTAGACTTCTGGTTAGTTTCTCCTGTCTGTTTTTTTTTTCCTTGCTCTCTAGACCCTACCTCACCCCATCCTTAAGAGGGAAATGTCTGGCTGATGATGATGATGATGATGATGATGATGATGAAGGTGACGGTGACAATGATAATGATAATAATGATGATGATGATGAATTATTCCCAACACGGGCACTAGCGACAAAATGCTCAAACACTTCCCTCCCCTCTGCACTGGCCGTCACACCGAGCCTTCAATAAACACACTGATGCTGGAGGGACAATCAGAAAGTGGGAAGCGTTGGCGAAGGAGTCTTAAGTTTAGAAGTGTGGCCAAACTTTGCACTCCTCCTCAAGAATAAACTCCCCCAAGGACAAGAAAAGGCGAAGAAAGCACAAGACACCCGCAGACAATAAGACGGAGGTATTCTTCTCAGCTCAGGAAGGTCTCAGCGCACTTCTTACTAGCATCTTTTTGTATATGACAAGATAAAGTTCTCCTTGATTTTAACTATGCATGCTATCCTGATGATGATGAAGATGATAATAATAATAATAATAATAATAATAATAAATAATAATAATGATAATAAAATAATAATAAAAAAAATTAGCACCACTTCATTAACACAATATTTCTCATCAACATCACTGAAGCACATAAGTCGATATTAATAAGGAAAAATGAACGGCACACGAGATAATGTGAAGGTGCAACAGGCAAAATAACTCGCTTATGAAAACATGCTAAAAACCTTCACAAGCAACGAGAAGACGGGACCAAAGAGACGACGGGGATAATGGGGTAAAATTCCCTTGGGTGTAGAAGGCTCCCTGACACCCATCACTTACTGGATTATTCCTATAGATGACACGGTAAACTTCTCATTATAACTCTGGAAACACGTCGACAGTCTAACACATTAATAAAATACAGTGTCAAGCTGCAAATATTCAGCTTGTAAATCGCGAGTTAGGAGGACGCCTGGCGCCTCTTGCATGGATTTTAATTGTTCCTCTACGCCCTATAATATTTACGTAAATTAGGCCGACGACAGAGGCATGCTAACATAATACATTGTCAAGCCGCAAATATTTTACTGTAAATCGCAGGCTTAGGAAGACTCTTAGCACCTATCCATTACGGGTTTATTTTTCCATACGGCACGTTAATAGTCACGCCTTGTCACTACGATATACAAGGTGGTACATACATAAAGCTACTCTTCTACTCCTCCTGGCGACTTCTTGTGTGCGGCGGGGACATCACTGAATAAACTTCCCACTTCCACTACCAATCTCCACCCATCCCAGCAGACTGAGCCGTCCTCGTGACACATTAACTTCAGGTGAGTTTCAACAGAAGCGCTATTTATGAACCAAGCTGTATATAGAAATGTCGACGATAAAGAGGTGAAATTAATAACCTCTAATGTCATGCTGCAAATATTTAGCTGTCAATCGTATGCTTCGGAGGACCTCAAGCACCGTTCTTTACTGGTTTATTCTTGCATGCGGACCGTGTTAATATTCTCGTCCACAATTATGCAAAGTCGATATTAACCATCTGCCTGCATAATGTTTCTCTCTGCTGAATATGAATGTCGAAAATTTACCAGGTTTTACCATCCAAGTTCTGCCAACTCTGGAGAAGGATTTATTTTTTTAGCTACATAGGGTTCCTCTTTTTTAAAATAACTCGTTAGGAGTTACTGAGAACAAATAATATGGTACTGATAGAGTTAAAATGCTTCGAATTAATCGCTGAGGGTAGTGGCGTCATGGAGCCTCCGAAGCCCATGAGTACGCAACAACACTAATGCCAACTTGGATGCGGACCACACCACCTCAGCCTTTTCTTCCAGGGCCAGTTTTCTTTTACATATTTCGTCCTTTGCATCTCCTGCGTAATTTACACTTTCTCATCCTTTTTATTACACCTTCTATCAATCCTTTTTACACCAACCTGCCTCTTGTCATGTTTTTTTTTTTTTTTTTTTTTTTTTACGCCTCGCTTTTTTTTTTTTTTTTGTACACCACCTTACCATTTCTCCCTTTTTTTTTTTTTTTTTTTACACTTCTTACCTTTTTATTTTAACACCAACCTTGCCTGTCGTGCAACATCTCATCCTTTTCATAATTTAACTTTCTTTACTCCATCACCCTTTTTTTGGTCTCATCATTCTTTACGCCATCTCAGCCTGTTTTACACCATATCACCCTTATTACACCACCTCACCTTCTTTCAAACCACATATTCTTTTTACATATTCTCATATTCTTATAACGTCACTTTTTTTTTTTTTTTTTTACTGTTTCACCAATTTAATTTTCCTTTTTTTCCAGCATGTCACCCATGTCCTTCATTGCCTCTGTTACAACACTCAAGGTGTGCGAGGTAATAGGCCCGTGAAAATGAAGATAAAAATGATTAGAAATTTTGCCACAGAAGAAAGAGAGGCCATAAAAATTATAATAAAAAATGATGGAAGTTTGAGGCACGTAAAAATAAATATATACAGAATGGCACAAGTTATGTTCTGTCCATGTCGTGGAGGGGTGGGGGATGGGGGTTAGTGAAAAAACAAAATTAAAAGTAAAGAAAGATTTTTTTTTTTTTTGTCTGTCATAGGGGTCGCGAGGAAGAAAGAGGGGGAAGTAAAAATGGAAATAAATATGACTGACGAAAGAATGACGAGAGCTACATCTGTGAAACAAGATGGCGCCCAAGATGTTGCCACCCCCTTCACCTTCCCGCCCGTCATTCCTCCATACACACCCACACCCATGACGGAAATTGCCACCCACCCACCCACACACCGGTAATCACATACTCACACCCATGCAGGAAATTGCCACACACCCACATCCATGCTGAAAACTGCCACACACCTACACCCACATTCATACACCCACACCTACGCTGGACACTGCCACACCCACGTAACCCCCCGCTTGCAATTGCCATACGTCAACACCTAAATCCACATGCACACCCACACCCACTCTGGAAACTGCCACACAGCCACACCCACACCCATGCTGGAAATTGTTACACACCCCCATCCACACCCATAAACCCATACCCACACTCTCACATCCAGACATACACTCACACAACCACAAACACGTTGGAAATTGGCGCACACCTACAGCCAAGCTGGGAAGTGCTACACACCCATACACACATCCACACTCACGCTACAAGTGTTACACACCCACATCCACATGCACACCCACGCTGGAACTGCTACATCCACACCTACACCCACACCCACGCCATAGGTGAAAGTTGCTACACACCCACACCCACGTTGGAAATTGCTCCGCCATTCCGAGGTTTTCACTTGCCACGATTTCCATTTGGGTGATGAGGGTTGGGGGACGCAGGACAGGACAGGGGAGAGAGAGGGGAGGGGCAGGGCAGAAGAAGGCAGAACAGGACAGGGCAAGGCAGGGAGGGGGAGGCGGAGGGCAGGGCAGGAAAGGGCAGGCAGAGCAGTGCAGGGGGATGGTGGGCAAGGCAACGCAGGGCAAGAGGAGCAGGGGAGGGCAAGGGGTGCAGGGGAGGGCAGGGAGGGGGAGGAGGGTGGGGAGATATAGAGACCTCCACAACCTTTTACCTGCAGTGACGCACCTGGATGTTCTTCTCTGTGTTTTCTGGGAGGGAGTTTTAATGGGAGAAATTGTCAAGGAGGAGGTCATCGGCGCCCTTGTATCTTGCCCTTGTACAGCAATTCTCAATTTTTTTTAAGTATACATTTTTTTACATATACTTTGTGTTTTCTTCGCCTGATCAAAATATCTTGTGTTATTAGAAACATTGTATAAAGTTCACAAATCTCCATCAAAATCTTAACCCCCCCCCTTTTTTATTTTTTCATCATTGAGTACTTTTCTCTCCCATCAGCGGCATAGAAGCGATGGGTTAAACTACTCCGTCCCGACATTTAAGGCGAGGATGATCAACCTCACACGCCTGTAAGTAGCATTATGTGAGCAATAAGCTACAAACATTACTCAGATATAAACTCTTACAGGCTCAATAGACTGGAGCACCATAACTCACTAAATCATAAGGGGTCATTTGGTTTACATGGTTACCAGTAAACGTAGTAAATGATTTCCTGGTCCACGGTTAACCGTCTGGCTTGTTATTTAATGCAGAGTCACATGGGAGCAACATTACATCAAGTGCGTGGATGGTCGGTGCCCACTGCAGTCTGAGTGAAAATCGGTTACTTTTCTCAACTTAACATTCTTCAACACAAGATGAAAGAATTCTGAAGATACGTAAAACAATATTTCATTATCTTCCATGTAGGAATAATATGGCGACTATAAAAAAGAAATATATGAATTTCTAATTACTCAGAAGTACTAAAAACCATGTGAAGAAACAATAATAAAATACAGTTCAACACCTCCCCCCCTCTCTCTCTCTCACCACCCACTTACAACACATAGCACGTAACTCTCCCCCCCCCCTTTGCTTCATTTCCCTCGGTTAATTCTCGCTCGTTGTCACCTCTCTTCACGTCTCCCCCTCCCCCCACCTCCCGTCACCTCTCCTCATTTCTCACCTCCATGCCCCCCTCCCCCACCCCTCCCGAGATGCAGCACAACCAGGGTCATAAGTTTTAATAGTAAGTCAGTTCTGCTCTACAGTTACGGCAGGTTTGTCACCTTCCTCCTCGACGCACCTTAACGAAGGTAAATAAAACCGTCTGGAGGTAGCAACAATAAAAAGTGACGTCCACTCTGTCTGTCTGTCTCTGTCTGTCTCTCTCTCTCTCTCTCTCTCTCTCTCCCCTTCTCTGTTACTCTCTCTTGTCTCTGTCTCTGTCTCTCCACAGCTTACATAATATAACACTATCACTCATCAGTACATTCCATCCTGCCTTAAACCTCCCTCCAATACTCCCAATCACCTAGCCACACCCCTGCCACCCACCTACATTCCCCTTACCCTCCAGCATCCCCCTTACACCCACCTATGCCTCTACTCGTACTCATCCTTAGCACCCACCTAACTCTCACATTCTTGTCCCTGTCACCTACCTACACCCATCTACACCCCCCTACACCCACCTCTGCTTCCCTCTCACCCACCCACACTTCTCACAACAACCTGCACATAAACCCTATCACCAGACTATATATATTTCTTCCAAGTTTCCAATTATTCTTCTCGCCCCTGCCTCCCACTTACACTTCTCCCATACTCACCTTTACTTCCCTCTTGTTTCATCTTTACCTGCCATGTCAGCCTACAAATAAACCATTGCCCATTTAGCCTATACATTCTGCCCAATTTTTCACCTTCTGAACGTTCCTTCCACCCAATGAAACTTCCACCTACACTCTCCCACTACCTCATACCCACCTACACTCCCTCTATTCTCATTTAAGCCTTTCTGCCAACCACTAGTCCATTCTTATACATCTCTCCATCTTTTTCTCTCCTCTCCCACCCACCTACATCCCCTCCACACCAACCTGTATCCTCTCTTTCCCACCTACACACCTCACCGTCGCATCCCATCCCACTATCTACTTAAACTTTCCCTCCTGCTTTCCATTTCCCGCCAAGCCTCTTACCTACCTTCTAAGCCCCTACCGCCCAACTAAACTTCCCTCACACCCACCTACATTCCCCCCCTCCCTCTCACACACATACCTACCCTCCCCTGTACCCAAATACATACCCAAGTTCAAACTACACGTAAAATACCATCACTCTACACAAATCGCCTCCAACCTTCTACCTCTCGCCATGCCTCTAACTCACTTCACGTCCCTCCCGCCCACCTAAATCTCATCTTATACCCACCTACACCCCTAAACCCAACTAACCCCTCTGTACTTCACCTCATCCATATACACGCCTACACTTCACCCACCTACCCACACACACCACCCAAACCCTACCACCCACATACACAATCTACCCAACTCTGCACTTTTCCACGACCTACCACCCACTGATTCCCTTCTCCCCCCTTTCCCACACCCACCTATACTCTCGTTAGCTTATCCTTTCCCATCTACTATTGCACTCGACCTAATTTTCCATCTCCTATCCTCCCTCTTATTAATCTACGCCTCTCCCACCCAACTATCATCCTCCCCATCCATCCTCCCCACACCCACCTCGTCCCCACTCCCCAACGCTGCCCCCAGCCACCTCTCTCCTCTCCATCAATGCATTTCACCTTATCTCCCACCACGTCCCCCTCGTCCGCCTAAACTCCCACCTATACCCACCTATGATCCTCCCTCTTCCACCCACACTCATGTACACCTTCTACACTCATGTCCCAACCTTCCATCTTCCACCAAACCTCATCCACTTCTCAGCGACCCGTCCACCCATCTACTTCCACCTAAACCCCTCCCACACCCACCTACGATCTCTCTCCATTCCCCCACACCCACCTACGATCTCTCTCCATTCCCCCACACCCACCTACACCCACTAACCTCTTCTCTGCCATCCACTAATGCATCTGACCTAATCTTCCACCTCCCATCCTCTCACCCGTCTCCCTACGCCCCTCCCACCCACCTGAACTCCCCCACCCACCCTTCTACGGTCCTCCCCACACCCCCCACACCCACCTCGTCCCCCCAGCACGTCAACAAGCCATCACTCAGGCACGTCACCGCCAGAATATTAACATTGTGCCGCCATTAACGTCAAGGGAAGGGTGGGGGTCGACGAAAGGTGGGTCTCACATTAAACGCATTTTGCACATACCTCGGGATATTAGCCTTCCAGGGCACTTTCAACAACGAGTATGCGGAAGGAAAAGAGCAGGTGGAAGGAAATGAGGAAGTGGAAGGATGAGAGAACGTGGAAGGCTAAGAGCGAGTGGATGGAAAAGAGCAAGTGGAAGGCTAACAGCAAGCGGATGGAAAAGAGCAAGTGGAATGATGAAAGCACGTGGAAGGCCAAGAGCAAGTGGATGGGAAAGAGCAAGTGGAAGCAAAAGGGTGACTGGAAGGCTAGGAGCATGTGGATGGAAAAAAAAACAAGTGGATGGAAAAGAGCAAGTGGACGGAAAAGAGCAGTTGAAAGGAAATGGACAGGTGGATGGAAAAGAGCAAGTGAGAGGAAAAGAGCAAGTGAGAGGAAAAGAGCAAATGGATGGAAAAGCGCATGTGGAAGGAAAACAGCAAGAGAATGGAAAAGAGCAAGTGGAAGGGAAACGAGCCTGTGGAAAGAAAGATATAGTGAAAGGAAAAGAGCATGTCGAAGGAAAAGAGGAACGTGGGAGGAAAAGAGCAAAGTGGGAGGAAAAGAGCAAGTGGTATTATTCAGAAGTCAAGAATAATACTGCAAAAGTGGAAGGAAAAGGGCGCGTGGTATTATCTACGACCGAGGGGATAAAAATTGCTATCATTTTACAGCCATAGTGGAAAAAAAACATGGCCATTATTATTTCCTGCAGGCATGAATACACCAACTGGTATCTTTTGCAGCCTCCTCCGGTATTTTTAACACCGGAGTAAGTGGAGGGAAAAGAGCAAGTGGTATTGTTTTGAAGTAAAAAATGATACCGAAAAAGCGGAAGGAAATAGGCAGGTGTTATTATTTTGAAGCCGAGAATGTTACAAAAGGTATATGGCCAAAGAAAGCTGTATTACCTTTTGCACATTTAGACAGAACCACCTAACTGGCTATACTGTTTTCATCTGACAGAGAGAGCAATTTTTTTTTTTTTTTTCGGCCTTGGTTTAAGCAAATGAAATCATCTTTAAACTGATCTTTTTTTGCAAAACTATTTTTTTTTTTGTGCAGCTTCCCTCAACATTTTCAAACAAGGGTGTGTGGAAATAAAACAGCAGGTGGTACAATTTTAAAAACATGGATAGAACTGTTAATATTTGCAGCAAAAGGTGGAACAAATGGCATTTTTAATTTTTTTCCTAACTGTAGAGAGAAGGACTGGTACTACTTGCATTCCCTCGAACACCTCCAACACGAAGTAGGAGTAACATAAATAAACAACTGGCATTTTAATGTTGAATTCTCGTGACACAACGGTGGGGCCACTTAGGACAGCAGTAGACACGGTGATATGGAATTCAGACCCACAAATTCTTCTCTGTAACAGTCGGATCGAACCCTACGAACTCTTTCTCTACCCTACCGCCACCTTCCCGGAATCGTATCGTATCGTATCATATCGTTTACAAAGGCTCCAACACGCTTGCATGCGTCGGCCAAGGTTATGTAATGGCGGCTCTCCACGCTGCTCGATCTCTCGCAGCCTCCCTATTCAGTCCCTTATCCCTGAGGTCACACTCTATGACCTTGTCCCAGGTTATTTTTCGTCTGCCTCTCGCAACCCTTC
>NC_137015.1:8444044-8449044 GCF_032717465.1 Coenobita brevimanus
GAACTGGATCATCTAGCTCTGATGATTTTGATGTGGCTAAAAATGTTAAACTTGTCCCTCCTTTTAATGAATCTGATTTAACAAAGTATTTTCAGTTGTTTGAGAGGGTAGCTACAGGTTTTAATTGGCCTAAGGAGTATTGGCCAGTACTCCTTCAAACTGTTCTCACCGGTAAAGCTCAAGTAACTTATGCATCTTTGCCTCAGGATCAGTCTGATAATTATGATGTAGTTAAGAGCTTGATTCTTAAGGCCTATGAGCTTGTTCCTGAAGCCTATAGAGTAAAATTTAGGACAACTTACAAGCAAGATAAGCAATCCCATGTTGAGTATGCAAAAATCAAAGAAGATTTGTTGGAGCAGTGGTTAAATTCTAAGAATGTGGATTCTGATTTTGACAAATTTAAGCAGATGATTTTGCTGGAGGACTTCAAAAGGTGTATTTATAAAGATGTAAGCCTATATCTTGATGAGAAAAGAATAGATAATTTGTCTGATGCTGCAGTTTTAGCTGATGAGTATGTTCTCACTCACAAGAGATATTCTAGAGAAAAGGGAAAGCTGAGAGTAAGTACGTTGCCTCTACTCAGAGTACAAGTAACAGGAAAGAGAATAAAGATGATGTTTCTCAGGAAGTAAATACCAGCTTCACCTCTAGATTTCAGAAAAGTAAATGTACTTATTGTAGTAAGCTTGGTCATACTACGGAGAGATGTTTCAGGAGACAGCGTGATGTGAACAAAAAGGAGTCTTTAAATATTCAGTCAATTGGTCTAGTGTCCACTCTTGAGAGTTCCCAGAATTCTTTAACTGAGTTAACTGAACCTGCTTTGAGGGGTAACTTAAATTCTCATGATGGAGCTCCTCTTTTGAGCAGTAACGTGGGTGACACTCTCAAGAGTTCATGTGCTAATTTCCTGTCTGATGGTTTTGTCAGTCCTCTGGACAGTAATGACAGGAAATCAGTTCAAATATATCGTGATACAGGTGCTTGCCAATCCCTTATGCTGACCAGTGTTCTAGGCTCTAATTTTAATTCCTCTGATGAAACTGTAATCTTACAAGGTGTAGGGAATAATTACTTCTCTGTTCCTCTGTGCAGAGTGAATTTAGAGTCTGGTTTTGTTAATGGTTCTGTTATGGTTGGGTTGGTTGAGACACTCCCAATGTCAGGTGTAACTTTCTTACTTGGAAATGATATTGGTGGAAGTCAAGTGTGTCCAGCTCCTCAGTTGTCTAGTGAGCCAGTGGCTGTGTCCCGGGATTGTGATGTCCCTGATGTGTTCCCTGCATGTGCTGTCACTAGGGCTAAGTCTAAAGTTACTGGTGATTTAGAGGATAATGATGATGATGATGTTATCTTAGCTGACACTTTTCTTGCTAATTTGGACCACTCACCAGATGAGGCAGTACCCCGTAGTGTTGATAATTTGTCTCGTCAAGAGTTGGTTGAGTTGCAGGTTGCTGACCCTGAGTTGAAAGGTCTAGCTAACTCTGCTTACAGTGAAGAAGAGTCAGCCGGTGCTTCTACTTGTTATTATGTAAAGTCAGGAGTACTTATGAGGAAGTGGAGACCCCAACAGCATCAGCCGACTGTGAATGGGAGGTTGTACATCAAGTTGTCATCCCTCGTGTTTGTAGGCAGGATATCATTAGAGTGGCTCATGATTCCAGTTTGGCAGGACACCTTGGAGTGAGGAAGACTGTGGCACGCATTTTGAAACACTTCTACTGGCCAGGTATCTTCAGGGATGTTTCCTGGTATTGTAAGTCTTGTCACACCTGTCAAGTTGTGGGAAAGTGTAATCAGACCGAAAAGGTTGCACCTCTAGTTCCCATTCCTCCTTTTGAGGTGCCTTTCACCCGTGTGTTGGTGGATATTGTGGGCCCTCTTCCTAAGACTTCTTCAGGATTTTCTTATGTGTTGACCATGATTGATATGGCTACTCGTTATCCTGAAGCCATTCCACTTAGAAACATCTCAGCAAAGAACGTGGTTAAGGAAATGCTAGGGTTCTTCACAAAGTTTGGTCTGCCCAAGGAGGTACAGTCAGACCGAGGAAGTAATTTCATGTCAAATGTTTTCAAGCAGTCTCTGAAAGAGTTGGGCATCTCCCAGATCACGTCTTCAGCTTACCATCCCCAGACCCAAGGAGCGTTGGAGAGATATCAAACACTCAAATCGATGCTCAAGAAATACTGTTTGGAACATCAGAAAGACTGGGATAAAGGTCTTCCATTCGTTGTGTTTGCTGCAAGAGAATCTCCAAATGAATCACTGGGCTTCTCACCTTTTGAACTACTGTTTGGCCATGAAGTAAGAGGACCCCTTAAGCTACTCAAGGAATGCTGGCTGTCGGAGGAAGATGACGTCAACCTGCTGGAGTATGTGATGAATTTCAAAGAACGGCTGTCCACTGCTTTACAGCTGGCGAGAGAGAATTTAGGAGCTGCTCAGGAGAAGATGAAGACTTGGTATGATAAGAAGTCCAGGTTACGCCACTTTCAGCCAGGAGATCAGGTTTTGATTCTGTTACCAGTTCATGGGCAACCTCTTCAAGCCAAGTTTAGTGGCCCTTATTTCGTGGAGAAGAAACTCAGTGATGTCAACTATGTCATCGCCACACCAGATCGTAGAAAGAGCAAGCAACTATGTCACATCAACATGCTAAAGTTATATCACAGGCGGGACGAAAATAATCCAGTCTGCACTGTAGCTGTTCCACCCGAGTCTGCAAGTGAAGCTCTCCCATGTAGTATGAGCCTGAGTGATAGTTTGGGGAAGAATCCTGATATCATGAATGATCTCCAGACTAAGCTTTCTCATCTACCACCCAAGGAAAGGCAGGAGTTTTCGGCATTACTGCAGGAGTACCCGCAAGTGTTCCGTGCCACTCCAGGAAGAACCACTGTGTTGATGCATGATGTCGATGTTGGAGACGCAAAGCCAATTAAATTGCCTCCTTACCGTGTGAACCCAGTGAAAGTTCCTCTCATCCAGAAGGAGCTTGGCTACCTGTTGGACCACAAGATGATTGAGCCCTGTCAGAGCGAGTGGAGTTCTCCTGTCACTCTAGTCCCTAAGCCAGGTGGGTCACAGAGGCTTTGCATCGACTACAGACGTGTTAATCAGATAACTAAAACAGACACTTACCCTCTCCCTCGCGTGGAAGATTGCATAGACAAGATCGGAAAGGCTAGGTACATAAGTAAGTTTGATTTGTTAAAGGGATACTGGCAAGTACCTATGACTGAACGTGCTAGGGAGATCTCATGTTTTGTAACATTAGGAAAGGCTTTTGCATGTTCAGTAATGCCGTATGGTATGAAGAATGCACCAGCCACATTTCAGAAGCTCATGAATGTTGTAACAGAGGGTTTGGCAGGGTGTGTTGTTTATATTGATGATGTATTAATCTTCAGTGACAACTGGAAAGATCACCTATGCCATGTCAGTAAATTTCTTGACCGTTTAGTTCATGCTAATCTTGTAGCTAATTTATCAAAGTGTGAGTTTGGTCAAGCTAAAGTTCAGTACCTTGGGTATGTAATTGGTGATGGACATGTTGCACCACCAGGAGCTAAGGTTCAGGTTATAAGTGATCTTCCCAGACCTAAAAGTAGGAAAGAGCTACAAAGATTTTTGGGAATGGTAGGTTATTACAGGAGATTTGTTCTTAACTTTTCTATTCTTGTATCACCACTTACAGACCTACTGAAAAAGGGAGTTGAATTTGTCTGGACCGATAACTGTGAATCCTCTTTCAACAAACTTAAAACTATTCTATTAAGTCAGCCAGTGCTCGCTACTCCAAATTTTGCTAAGCCTTTTAAGATGGCTGTTGATGCAAGTGATACAGGAGCTGGGGCTGTTTTGCTGCAAGAGGATGATCAGGGTATTGAACATCCTGTATCTTATTACAGTAAGAAGTTCACTCCACCTCAAAAGAACTACTCAACTATTGAGAAAGAGCTTTTGGCTTTGATTTTGGGTTTACAGCATTTTTCATTTTATTTGTGTTCTGGTTTTGACCCCATAGTCATTTATATCGATCATAACCCACTGAAATTCCTTAGTAAGTTTAAAGATAAAAATCAGAGATTGACAAGATGGAGTCTACTTCTTCAGGAGTATTCATTAGACATACAACATGTCAAGGGGAAAGAAAATGTTATTGCAGATTGCTTATCCAGACTTTAGACAGATTGTTTTAGAGTAATAAGAAATTTCCTTTGTAAATTTCTTTTTTCTTTGTGGGGAGGTGTTACATAGCCTATGATTTCATCATCCTTTGTGTAATTTTAACGCACAGTATGCTGCATGTTTGATCACGAGCGTGTTCTGCCTCAGTCCCCCCTTCTACCGTTATAGTAGAGTAAGTCGTTCTCTCTGTTGTCCAGAGCGGGATTGTCAACTCTATGTCCCCATGGCTTCATTTGCGCGTCCTTATTACAAGTTGTATCAAGCTCTCCTGGCTCCTATATAATGAGTTCAGTCTCTGCATCATTGCCACTTAGATCTGCTCCTCATTTTGTTCACATCTCTGTCCTCCCCTGTACAGATATTATTATTGTGAGTGCTCAAGAAGTCTCCAACCATCTAGCAGCTGTGTGTAATTTGAGTATAACTGTTGTTGCATTTTTTCTTGTACTGTATAGCATAAGTTTAATTTGTAGGCCTAGTGAAGTTTTTGTAATTCGTGTGGGGTTCTTTATGTCAGTCATTTTTGATAATAGTTTGTATCTGTAATTATTTATCTGGCATTCACTGAGTATTATCTGGTATCTCATTTTATCAGGGCTGACTTAGATAAATTTACTCTTGCTAATTTCGTGTTAATAGAGGCTATTGCAGTTAACCATATATTTAACCTGTTTTTGCCATTACATTATTCTTATGAGTCCTGAATGTTTAGTTGTTAGTATGTGCATTAAACTTTAACTTGTAATTTTACCTAACTCTTTTGTTTTGAACCTGGAACTTTACGGGACAGTAGTGTC
>NC_137015.1:8451544-8456544 GCF_032717465.1 Coenobita brevimanus
TATAGTTATGGATGATCAGCTGTTTTGGAAGGATGTTCTTCGCCAACTGCTTTACTTATTTTTTCCTTTCTTTCTTTGATCAATAGTAAACCTATCATCTGCTTTGCCGCTTCGGTGTTTTATTGATCAGCATTTTTCAGTGAGTTAAGTAAATTGGTTTCTGCATGACCTGTCTCGTTAATTACCTCTTTTCTCCTTCAGGTATTTCACGTAGGGTTAAGATATAGCTTACCGGGTGACCCTAGTTTCTCCCCGCTTAATTAAAGTTGACTCTTGATTGCAGGATCGCGTGTTAGAGCCCCGATGTGGCAGAGAACGTTTTGAGGATCTGAAGGACGACAAATAAGCCCCCCCTCCTCTCTCTCTATCTTTTTCACACACACACACACACACACACACACACACACACACACACACACACACACACACACACACACACGTCATGAAAACATCCTTCAACGCTTGGACGTAATTTGTTTTCTGTTCTTGTCACCAGTCGATATTTTTTTTTTAATGACTGGAGGGAAACTTTTCGAGCTGGGGGAGGGGAGGCAGATACAATATTCGTTAAATCCTTTACTACTAAGACGATTTCCCTCCAAAATCGTCCGATAGGAGCCCCCCCCCCAAAAAAAAAGGACAAAATTACTAAATTACTTTGGGGGGAGGCGGTAGCTCAGTTGGAAGAGTGGCCAGCAGTCCTACCGGACCCAGGTCCAAATCCCCGCTGGGGCAAGGAACAGCTTAAGGATTTGAATGTAATAAAAGCAGACTTTTCTGACCTACGAGAAGATCCGCCGACACGTCGTAAAAATACCCCCGCTGATACCAATACACCAGTCCTGTATGAGTCAGCCCTAGCATGTATTCAATATGGACGGTGGGTGTTAGCGCCGAAGTGGTGACATGTACAGTAGAGGTGTATGGTATGTAGGAGGACTACTGGGCCTTGGGAGCAGGCTGTGAAGCCTATGCCCATAACCGGACGCATAAAAAAAAAAAAAAAGATGGTTACAGGACCATAAGGACTGAAGTATGGGGCTTCACTTAATTCTGTGGTAATGAAAAAAAAAAAAACTTCGTCCGAAAACTTTCGTGGGCGACAGACGGACAAGGCCGCTACCAGAAATGCTAACGTATCTGACATTGCGTCCCTGGATAAAACAGCCTCAACGTGTTTCACTATTTATACCCAAGTGGTATCAGGCGACGGTGTGTGTAGCCATACAATTGTTGCTGCGTGGCAAGGAACGGCGGCCATAACTTTTTCATTGCGATTATTATTTCTTTTTCTATCTATGGACGATCTGATTCAAATTTGGAGAGAGAGTTCCAACTGAAGAACGTTACACATATTTTTTCCAGTAATCCCTTCAGTAATACCAGTAGTTTTGCAGTAATCCCTTCAGTAATACCAGTAGTTTTGCAGTAATCCCTTCAGTAATACCAGTAGTTTTGCAGTAATCCCTTCAGTAATACCAGTAGTTTTGCAGTAATCCCTTCAGTAATACCAGTAGTTTTGCAGTAATCCCTTCAGTAATACCAGTAGTTTTGCAGTAATCCCTTCAGTAATACCAGTAGTTTTGCAGTAATCCCTTCAGTAATACCAGTAGTTTTGCAGTAATCCCTTCAGTAATACCAGTAGTTTTGCACTAATCCCTTCAGTAATACCAGTAGCTTTTCAGTAATCCCTTCAGTAATACCAGTAGCTTTTCAGTAATCCCTTCAGTAATACCAGTAGCTTTTCAGTAATCCCTTCAGTAATACCAGTAGTTTTTCAGTAATCCCTTCAGTAGTACCAGTAATTTTTCAGCAATCCCTTCAGTAGTACCAGTAATCTTTCAGCAATCCCTTCAGTAGTACCAGTAATCTTTCAGCAATCCCTTCAGTAGTACCAGTAATTTTTCAGCAATCCCTTCAGTAGTACCAGTAATGTTTCAGTAATCCCTTCAGTAATACCAGTAGTTTTTCAGCAATCACTTCAGTAGTACCAGTAATCTTTCGGCAATCACTGCAGTAGTACCAGTACTCTTTCAGCAATCACTTCAGTAGTACCAGTAATCTTTCAGTAATCCCTTCAGTAGTACCAGTAATTTTTCAGCAATCCCTTCAGTAGTACAGTAATCTTTCAGCAATCCCTTCAGTAGTACCAGTAATCTTTCAGCAATCCCTTCATTAGTACCAGTAATGTTTCAGTAATCCCTTCAGTAGCACCAGGAGTTTTTCTGTAATCCCTTCAGTAGCACCTGAAGTCTAAACTGATGACAAGTGTAAGCAGCAAAAATACCTAATTTTTTAAAAGAGGCCATTGGGTTGATATTTATTCCTCTGAGTGTGAATTACCAAACATGAACTTCCTTCCGGCTAACAAAAGACGATTCATTTGTCTCAAGGAAAAACTAGTAGGGCAAAAATGTTAGAAACTATCACGATTATCGACTTGGCTAAGAATAATGGTTTTCGCATTTTATTTCAACGTCCCTTCAATTTTAATCTGGCTAATACCAGACGTAAACCCCTTCAGTCCGATTATTTTTTTCATTATTGCCACTTCTAGTCGATTCTATTATAAGTAGGTAGGACCCGTACAAGTAAGGTTAAATAATGATACATCTAACCCCTCCAATTCGAAAAATCCCCCCAGAGCTGAGTGAAATCGTCTGGAATGGCAAAAAAAAAAAAAAAAAAAAAAAAAAATGGCGTCACCTGCTTCAAAGAGGGGGAAAAAAAAGATGAAAAAAGATCAGAATACTAGAAAGTGTAAATTAAGTCTATATCTAACCCCTCCGGTCTGGAAATCTCCCGAGCTGAATAAAATCGTCTGAAGATGGAGGAAGTTATCAAAGACGTCCTTGGGCTGGAAGAGTTAGGGAACAGGCCACCCATTCTGTGTCCAGAGTCGGATACATAAAAATGAAAGTTTCGAGAGCTGGCTGGCGTGTGGTGGCAGTTAGCACACAATATATATATAATGAAACGTCTCCCCGGCGGTATTATCATTCTCTCTCTCTCTCTCTCTCTCACACACACACACACACACACACACATTCACCACCTTTGTTTTGCATACAAACATACACATTCGCCTTCCCCCTCTCTTTCTCTCTCTCTCTCTCTCTCTCACAATACATATTCACTATATTTCGCACACACATACAAATTCGCCTTCCCCTTCCCCCCTCCCCCCCTCTCTCTCTCTCTCTCTCACACACACACATTCACTATCTTTGTTTCGCATACATACATACACATTCGCCTTCCCCCCTCCCTCTCTCTCTCTCTCTCTCTCTATCTCTCTCACACACACACACACACACACACACACACACACACACACACACACACACACACACACACACACACATACACACACACACATACACAATACACATTCACTGTCTTTTTTTCGCATACAAACATACAAATTCGCCTTCCCCTTTCCCCTCCCTCCCTCTCTCTCTCTCCTCTCTCTCTCACACATACACACACACACACACACACACACACACACACACACACAATACACATTCACTATCTTAATTAGCATACAAACATACAAATTCGCCTTCCCCTTCCCCCCCCCTCTCTCTCTCTCACACACACACACATTCACTATCTTTGTTTCGCATACATACATACAAATTCGCCTTCCCCCCTCCCTCTCTCTCTCTCTCTCTCACACACACACACACACACACACAAATTCACTATCTTTGTTTCGCGTACAAACATACACATTCGCCTTCCCCCCCTCCCTCTCTCTCTCTCTCTCTCTCTCTCTATCATGCAGCCCGTACTCTTGGAATGATAATACCGATAATAACTTCCACAGGAAAAAAGACCAAATCCTGCGCCCTGTAATTTATATGAATCTACCGCGGCCCGAGTGTGTCCTTCTTGCTATATTCTCGGTATTGACAGATGGTTTTTTTCAGCTCAGAGGTTTTTTGGAACGGGAGGGGTTAGATACGGCCTTCACCAACCCCTCCACTACCAGGGGCTTCCCTAAACTGAATAAAATCGTCTGGTAGCACGAAAATGATAATCTGAGGTAGTCTCTTTTTTTTATTATTATTGCCAATCAGTCTTCTCCAGCTAAGGCGAGAACCCTTCCAGTGATGAAGGCTATACTCTTTTCACCTTAACTTGGCCCAGATTTCCGTACCTTCTGCGGGTTATTTCACATACCTCAGTGGCAGAATAAGATATTGGTACGGCTTTACCTCCTTTCCACAGCCATTTTTTTTTCTTATGTGTCCGACTCAGAGAGCAGGCCTCAAAGCCCGTTCCCCAGGGTATTCCTAGCATTCCTCCTACGTACTATACACTCCACACGCCACCACTTCAGCGCTAACATCCACCTTCCACACTGAATACATGTTGGCGCTGTCTCATGCAGGACTCGTGTACTGATATTAGCGGATATGTTTACAGGAATTATGGTAGATCAGTATATCTGCTCCAACAAAGTTCAAACCCTAAAACTGTCCCCTGACCAGGCCAGGAATCGAAGCTGGGTCCATCAGGACTGCAGGACACCTCTCTACAGACTCGGCCACCGTCTCCTCCATATAATATTCTAGTGCTAAATATTTCCAGTACTTATCTATTATTACAACTAAGCATTCAAGATGGAGATGTGTCAATTTTTTTACCATGTTGGAGTAAAGAGTGTATTAGTGCCCCTTCAGAATTATTACGTTTTCATATTACATCACTTCTATAGACAGACGGTGTTTCTTCTAATTTAATTCGATTTCCCTTTATTTCCACTTATTGGACTTGTTCGAAATTAACGTGAAGAACGGAAATAATGCAGCTAACAAAGAAATAAAGCAAGAATGAGAAAAAAGCGGGAGAAGAATGAAGAAAGAAGAAAGCAAAAACAGAGGAGAAAGAAAACGCACGTAAACGTCCACAAATGATGAAAAAAAAAAAAAATCAAGCCAAGGAAGAAAACAATGTGGAATAATTAAAGTGGCGCCAAGAAGTAAAATAAA
>NC_137015.1:8459044-8471544 GCF_032717465.1 Coenobita brevimanus
AAAGGTGGCCGAGAATTTCAATTACCCCGTTATTAATAATGCAATGGAGGTCCAAACTATGAACCTTTATTTCTGTATAATTACTCCTATGTACTTTAAAATCGTCTGAAATTTGCGAGAATAAGAAGGGAAAGTCTAAGTACTGAGGGTTTTCGTGACAAGTGTTTTTAATCGCCTTCCGTCTGAGGCTTTCCCTAGGCTGAATAAAATCGTCTAGCCATACCAAAATCGTCTGCTGGTACTAAAAAAACTAAAATATAAGCAAAAGACGAGTCACTGCTACCAGAGATCCTAAGATAAATAAAACCGTCTGATGGCAGCACGAAGATAACAACCAGAATTTTTTGTTTTCTGCTGACTGTCTTATTAAGTCCTTTCCAGAAGTGAATAAAATCGTGTAAGTGGCAGCGATAAATAAATAAATAAATAAAATAAAAGACGGTATCGCACAGGAAGGGATGAATAAAAAACAACAGACTTCAGTTACCCCGTCATCAGTCTAACAACACAGCCTCCTTAAAAACAGAGCCTCCTTTAAACGAGTTATTAAATTTCTCACAACAAAATGACGCCCTTCGTAACAAGACGCTCTTCCTCAAGATCAGTATGGCGGCCACAAAAATTAAAAACGATTATAATAAAATATCCATCACTCGTTTGGAGGTGGCAAATGGAAAACACACATCATCAAACTGGAAGGGAGAAACTAGAATCCAACCCCTTTGGTACAAAAATTCTCATGAGCTAACAATAATAATAATAATAATAATAATAATAATAATGATAATAATTATTCATCCAATCCTACGTTGCCACATGAGGAGCGTAGAAGCCCGGGGCTAGACAAGTTGGTCCTGACAGTTAAGATGATTAACCAGCCTCACTCATTCCTGAGTGACATTATGTGAGCAGTAAACCCCAACCACCCCTTGGACATAAACCTTCACCGGCTCAATCCGATTGGAACTCTGTAATTAACCACTAAACCACCAAGCTTCAAAATTTGGTTATACGGTTACCACCCAACGTAGTAAATGGTTTCCTGGTGTACAGGAAACCATTTGGCCTTGCCACTCAGTGTAGAGTCACCCACAGGCAGAAGGAAAAGGAAAGAATGAAGGAAAGACAGACAGAAGAGGGAGTGTAACGTCACCCGTAGTCAGAAGGACGAGGAAAGAATGAAGGAAAGAAAGACAGAAGATCGATGGAAAGAAGGATGAAGGAGAGAAAAGGGCTGACACCCAAGAGCAGCACTACATCGAGTGAGTGGATGGTGAGAGTAATATTAATAATAATAAATCGTCAACAAAAGCTGAAAGGGCTAAATTTAATGGAATAACAGATTGGAAAAACAATTATTATTATTATTATTATTATTTTTATAATTATATTATTATTATTATTATTATTATAATTATCATTATTATTATTATTATTATTATTATTATTATTATTATTATTATTATTATTATCATCATTATTATTACTTAGTGGTAGATGGGGGCGCTCACCATCCAATCACTCTGTGAACTGCTGCTTTGGGTGTCTGCCCTTTTCTCTCTTCCTTACTTCCTCTTCCTTCTTTCTTTCCTTCAGTTTTTCCTTCTCCTTCTGCCTACGGGTGACTTCACACTCCCTCTTCTGTCTTTCTTTCCTTCATTTTTTCCTCTTCCTTCTGTGTATGGGTGAATCTACACTAAGTGACAAGCCAAATGGTTTCCTGTACAACAGGAAACAATTTACTACTCTGGGTGGTATCTATATAACCAAATTATGGTGCCTGGTGGTTTAGTGGGTAACTAAGGCGCTCCAATCCGGCTGAGCCTGTGAAGGTTTATATTCAAGGGGTGGCTAGGGTTCATTGTTGATGTTATGCCACTCAGGGATGAGTGAGGCTGGTCCCTCTTATCTTAAATGTCAGGAACAACTTCTTGCCTTGCCCCGGACTCCTTCGCTCCTCATGGGGCAACATGGATTGGATGATGGATGGATGGATTATCATTACTACTACTACTACTATTATACTGGAAGCCGTATGTTAAACTCACCATCTCTTCAGTAAGGGAAGTTAATCGTCTCACCTACAATAGCTGAAGGCCAAATGCAAACAGAGGCCTTAGAATTCCAATTACTCCTTTATCAGTAGAACAATAGAGGCTCCCCCAAACAAGGTATTATTATACTGGGTTACATAAACCTGACCCCTTAAGATGAACAAAACAGATCTCAATGAAGAAGAAAGAATGAAACTAAGCAAAAGACTCCAATTACACCTTTATCAATTGAACAACAGATGCGTCTATAAACAAGTTATTATTATACTATGTAAAATCATCTAACAAAACTTGAAAGGGCTAAAATATAAACAAAAGTGAAAAAAAAAAATATCAGAGGGATGAAAAATCCAATCATCCCGCTTTCAGTGGAACAACACGGGCTTCTAAAAATGAGCTATTATTATATTGGTTGGCGCGCAATGAAGAGCCACGTGTAATTATTCAGGCTTCAGTTGCGGGGCCATTAGCTTAATTACCTCAATAATGAGTTCAGAGGTAAGGGCACGTCTGTTTGATTAAGTGTATTGCTTCCTTTCCCGTCTCGCTCGCTCTCTCACTCGCTCACACAGCCACTTGCTTGACTGTCTGTCCCCTCACACGTGCGTTTACTCAGTCGCTCACTCCCTCACACTCGCTCGCTCACTCACCTGTTCAATGTCACTCACTCACATTTCACTCGGCTGTCACTTTAGGTAATATTGTGATGACTGGTGATGCTGTTGGTGTGCTGGTGATGCTGGAGAGGATGGTGGTGAAGGTGATGAAGCTGTTGGTGATGTTGGTGATGCTGTCTGGGATGCTGGTTATGTTGGTGAAGGTGATGAAGCTGCTGGTGATGCTGTTTGGGATGGTGGTGATGCTGCTGGTGAAGGTGATGAATCTGTCGGGTGTGCTGGTGACGCTGTTTGGGATGGTGGTGATGCTGTTGGTGATTGTGGTGATGCTGGTGGTGGTGACGGTGATGTTGGTGGATGATAAGATGGTGGTAGTTGAGGCATAGTGTACGAGTTGCTGTTGTCGTTGTTGCTGTTGTTGTTGTTGTTGTTGCTGCTGCTGGTGGTGGTGGTGATGGTGGTTATGCGTGTGTTAGAGAATGCTGTATTATAATGTCTGAAGTTGGGATTAGATCTGGTGGTGGTGTTGTTCAGAGTTACGGGTGTTAAATGTACTTCCTGCCGTAGTTGTTGCTGTTGTTATTGCATTAATTGTTGCTCTCCCAGTTGTCATCGTTATTAGTCTATTTTCTATGTGCCACTTTCATATTCTCCTCTCTCTCTCTCTCTCTCTCTCTCTCTCTCTCTCTCTCTCTGATTTTAGTTTTCCGTGTTTAAGTTGTGGGATGAGAGAGAATCACCAAAGCAGCTGAGTGAGGGGACATCTTTAAACACAGTCCCCCCCTAAACTTCACCTCCTGTCACGAAGAAAACGGCTTGGGTCCGGATTGGGTTCATGGGTCTCTGGTTTTATGGGTCGGGGGTCAAGGTGACGGGGTTAGATGACGGGAAGGAGAGTCTCGGGGCTGCCAGGAAGGTTTGAGTTTTTTCTTAGGCTTATTTGTTATTGTTCGTCGTGGTGGTGGTTGTACTGATGTTGCTATTACACTCGTTCGTATGTTGTGTGGTGGTCGTAATGCTTTGCTGGTCGTGTGTGTGTGTGTGTGTGTGTGTGTGTGTGTGTGTGTGTGTGTGTGTGTGTGTGTGTGTGTGTGTGTGTGTGTGTGTGTGTGTGTGTGTGTGTGTGTGTGTGTGTGCGTGCGTGCGTGCGTGCGTGCGTGCGTGCGTGCGTGCGTGTGTGTGTGTGTGTGTGTGTGTGTGTGTGTGTGTGTGTGTGTGTGTGTGTGTGTGTGTGTGTGTGTGTGTGCTCACAAACAGCGTCACTGAGTGAAATGTGGATGGCAGGGTGAGCAGAGTTTTTTCACGTACACCTGTGTAAGTGAGAAAGACTTGACTGATTTTCTCTGAAGAAGTGTTCTGGCCACTTTTGCTCTTCAGCCACAACGAAGGTGAAGTGCCACGCCCCAGGTAAGAAGTGCCTTCGCTTGTTCCCACCACGAGATGGGGGTAATGTAGGATGCAAAAACTAGAAAACGTGATAATGAGAGAATTATTAAGCAACATGCCTAGTGAACAGGGACACAAAAATCATGAACGTAGCACTCAAGCCCCATGCATCCAGGCTTCACCTCACAAGTCTAACCATCACCACGAGTTTAGGTTCAGGTGTTAACTTGTAGAAAACAGACAACACCAAGACCAGGCAGCTCACTCTCTGTGTTACCAACCAAAGAACCCACCTCACCCAGACACCCAGCAGACCGTAAGTGAAGGTAACTCGTAAAATTGGGCTAAGTTAGTGGTGGCAGACTGACTCGTAAGACACTGAAATATTTACCCTTTGACTGGCGTGGCTTATGAGGCTCGTGCTGAAGCCTTCCCGCCTCTCTTCAAAGTCGCGTCATAAATTTTTCAGTAGCTTTCAAGGATTTCCTGGAGGGGAAGTTTGTAAGTGAGGGGGAAGGGGCGCTTGCTTGGTGTGGGAGCTACGTTTGCTCTTGTGGGAGTGTGGAGGAACTCAGACGCATACACACATAAATACATACGCACAAACACTGAAACATGGATATATGTGTGTATACATCTGGCTGGCATTTTTACTTTACCAGTCTATGCATGTAAATATAGTTTTATAAACATTACATATAAATATATGCATATAGGTTATACCAGTCAGGCGTCGCGTGTACACACACACACACACACACACACACACACACACACACACACACACACACACACACACACACACACTCCTCCCTCTAATTGAACTCACCTAATTTAACCTACTCTCTCCTCACCATGCAACCCTGCCAGATAACTCCGTCAAAATAATGAAGCGATGTAAGTACTCTCTAAGCCAGTCAAATAAAGTGCTTGATGATATTACTGCCTCTTTGCTCTAACCTCAACAACGATCCATGAACTCTTCTGGTTATGGTCAAGTGTGGTCAGATTAGAGGGTGGAGTCGACCAGTAACCAAGGAAACTTATACATTTTCTTGTAACTAAAGCTCACCGAATTTCATGCAACCACAACTTGGTAATAAAATTAGGAGAGTGGCACAGCTCCGTCAGGTGAAAACAAGCAGATTACTGTGACTACGAAAGCTCCACTCCTTACTCCACCACTGTACCTCCAGCCTCGTCCACATCACCCTCCACATATCTTACGCATATGCTTTTAGTTGTATGTCGCATTTTTAATTCTAATCCCACCACCAAGCAATTTTTGTCACTTTAGGAGGGATCTCTTGCAGTGATGGGAAGCATGAAAGCTACACCGAACACCACCAGTTCAAAAGCTGAATAAAATCATCTTAAGGCAAAAAGAATAAAATAAAAATGACTGGCTGTAAAGATTAAGACTGTAACAACCAGTCCTTAAGATCTCTGACGGTCCCAGATTACAGAAACGTGGGGAGGCCAAAGTCAGACTACCGTAGTGCAGATTATCTAAGTCGCAGGATATCACCATAAGTCCGTCGCAGCGTTTTCATGACAGAAAGATGCAGGAGAGGGACGCCTTCACACAGCAGCACCGATGACACAAACGACCCTCAGTTCTCTCCTTATCCATCGAAAGGACGGTGGTGGGGTGCGGAAAAAGGACATCTTCGGTCTGCAGCCAACCGGGTTCACGTTCAAATAAGGATGGGGCGCAATTACTACTGCTATATATAAAAAAAAAAAAAAAAAAAAAAATGGACATCTCTCCCATACGAACCGTAGAGGGTTTGCAAGTCACTTGAAACTTTCATCACCCAGATCACCTTAGCGTCTAACCTGACTTTCTAAGTATTCCAAACCTTGCCTAGATTCACCAAGCCATGCCAAATGGATCCTAACAATCATACCTAACCTAAACTAACCTAATCTGACCTAAATAATCTGATGCAACCATAACCTAACCTGACCTAGGCTTACCTGACCACATCGAGTATGGCGTAACCTATCCTGTCCTGGCCAAACCTAGTTAACTTATGCAAAAATCAAACACAAACTAGCCAAAGATAATCAAAGCAAGCCAGACAAAACTTAACGTGACCCAACCTTAACCTACCTTAGCTAAACCAAACTCAGCCAAGCCAAATGAATAATATAACCCAACCTAACTTAGCCTGACTTTACTATAACTCACCCTAACCCAATAAGACCTCATCTAACCTATCCTAATCCAAATTTAACCTAACAAGATCTCACCTTCCCTCATATAACCCAACCCAAACCAGCAAGACCTAGCTTCACCTCACCTAACCCAGCCCAACCCAACAAAACCCAACCTAACCAAACAAGTCAAACCATCACCTAACTTAACCTAACGTCTTGTAACCTAATAAGGCTTCACCTAACTTAGCCTACCCTCTCCTCCCCACGCAACCCCCGTCAGGTAACTCGTGCAAAATAATGAACCAATCTAAAGTGTCCGCTGAACCACTGCAATAATGTGGTTGATGATGATATTAGTGACCACGCCGTCACGTCCACTTTTCGTCCCACCCCTTCCACTTTTCATTCCACATTTCTTATGCCACCGCTCATACTCTTTTCACACCTGACCTCATCAATTTCTTTCTCTTCCACTCTCTTCCACCTTTATCCCTTCCAACCGTCTAATTTCGGCAGCCATTCTACACTTTTGCCTCTTTCTTCCACCAGTCGTTCCACCTATTCCTGTTCTAACACCTCTTCCACCCTGCCCCTTCCACCTCTTCATCTACCACATCTCTTCTTCTTTTACACTCCGATCCCTTCCACCTGTTTAACCCTCTTCCACGCTCTTTCACCATATCTTACACTTTTTCCATCCCTCCCCATTCCACCTCTTCTTCCACTACTACACCCACTTTCTTCTCTCTCCCCCTCCTTCCGGCTATTTCATTCTCTACCTCTTTCTTCCACTACTTCTTCCACTCTCTCCTACCACCATCCATTCTACATCTTCATTTCCCTTTTCTTCAGTCACTTCCCTTAACATTCTTCCCTTACCCTTTCTCCTTCCGTGCACTCCACATTCATCCTTTGCCTCGCCACATCATCTTGTACACCACTCCTCCCACTCACATCCACACCCCCTCCACCTCATCCACCCTAACCCTAACCCTTCCACTGCATCTCCACCTCCTGTACCTCCATCTCAACCACCTCCATCCACTTCCACCCCCATTTCTTCCACTCCCAGCCCATTCACCCCACCCCATGCCTAACTCCACCTCAGCCCCAACAATCACATCCACCTCCATCCCAACCCCAACTCCATTTCTATATCCACCTATTCAGCTCTCATCCCAAACGCCTCCACTTCAACCTTCAACTCCAGCCTCACCTCCACCTCCCCCTCCACCTCTACCTCCTCCACCTCTGCCGCCCCCACCACCACCACCTCCACCTCTCACGCTGTATTTGGAAGCAATATTTTTTCTCAATCCTCGGTTCAGAGAATAAAAAAAAAAAAGCTGAGAAAAAACTGCAAAGATAAATAAAATAAAAAATGCATACAAGGTTGCCCCGTTCTCATGGCCCTTCATTTTCTTTTTTTTAATATTCGATCTTTCATTTTATATCCTTTCTTTTATTTTCTTTTATTTTTTGCAGTTTCTCTCCATTTATATTTCCTTAATTTTTACTCCTTCATTTGAGTACTCGGCATATTTCATGAGCTACGTTCAGTTTACCAAGTTTTTTATTGTTTTCTGTTAGTTTCTTTCACTATCCAAAAAATTCGGTTATTTTTTTTCACCCATTGTATTTTTCTTAATCCTCCCTCGTTCGTTGCTTATCTTTTCTTCAATTTCTTTCACCTTTTCATCAACTTTCGTCACTTTTTTAATCTTCTTATCTTGTTCAACTTTTTTTGTTAATCTAATCAGTTTTTACTTCCATTATTTTCTTTATATTTCAGTTCTTTTCATTATTTTTGTCTGTTAGTTTTGTCAAAATTTTCTTATTCAGTGCATCGTTTTTCGTGATCTTTTATTCACAACCTTCATACTTGTCTTTCATCATTCACCTTTCGCTCAGCACCTCCCCCTCCCTCCTTCTCTCTCTCTCTCTCTCTCTCTCTCTCTCCTGACGTCGCATCCTGAGAGAAATGGTCTCAATAAAAGAATCTCTATGCGTTTCTGTCTCTAATCACTACCGCCTCTCCTTTTCCCATAACACATCATCGTCACCCTCCCTGACATACTCTCTTTTACATACCCACGCTCCTATGACTCACTCAGCTGAATAAATTCGTCTGGCATTAGTTGTAATAATAAGAGAGTTGATTCGACTATAAAGGGGTTAACAGTGACGGTATTAACACTCTCGGGTTCCATATTCGTTCCTCGTCTTTGTAATCCTTCACAAACCCTTCTGCCTTCTGTGCGTTCCCTCTAAAATGCTTCTTTAATTCTCCTTTCTTTTCTGCCTTCCTTCCTCATCTCAACTGCTCTCTTTCTGTTCTCCTCTCCCTACCTTTCATCTCTCCCTACCTCCCTCCACCTCCTATCTCTCAACACCGCAACCTCCATCCTTTGTCGCTCTCACTACTCCTGTCATTCCCTCCCTCATCTTACATTCTCTCTCTCTCTCTCTCTCTCTCTCTCTCTCTCTCTCCTCCTCTCCCTCCCTATCTTCCCCTTTCCACTATTTCCCACCACCCTTCCTTCCTCCCTTTCTTTCCCTTCCTAAACCGTCTTACTCTTTTCCTATCCTTCATCTCCTCTTCATCAAGACTTTACTTTCTCTCCCTCCCCTTTTATATCTTCCTCCCTTCCTTATTCTATACACTTCTTCCCTTCCTTTCTCCCCCTCCTCATCTTCCTTCCCCTCCCTGTTTCCCACCATCCTTATCTTCTCCCTTCATCTTACACGGGATTCTTTCTCACCTCTTCTCACTCCCTTTTTCCCTATACTCTCTTCTCCTTTCCCTCCCTCCCTTCAACTTCCTCCCTCTTTACTTTCCTCCTTCCCTCCCATCCCTCTCCCCCCTCCCTCCAAACTTCGTCCCTCCTTATTTTTCTCCTTCCTCTCCCTCGCTCTCTCCCTACACCCTCTGCCCTTCTGTCTACCTTTCTCCTCCCTCCCCCTCCTTTCCCTTCCGTAATCTCCTTCCTTTACCTCCAGCCCTACTCCCTCTCATCCCCTCCACATACGCTCTCTCTACGTTTTTCTTCCTCTCTACCTTCCTCCTCCTCCTCCCTACCTCTCTTATCTCCATTAACCTCCTCCCTTTATCTCCTTATCTCACGTCTCCACAAGCCTCCATAATGCCGCTGCCTATCACCTTATCTCTTGATCTGACTGATAAAAACTCAAATATCTTTACCCTTCTTTTCATCCTCACGTTATCAGACTGTCCTGTCCTGTTTGACCTCTCTCTCTCTCTCTCTCTCTCTCTCTCTCTCTCTCTCTCTCTCTCATATGGACGAGCGCGTCCTCCCACTAACCCACCCACACACACGAAAATATCTACATGCAAATAACTAACAAAATCCTCCCCCCCCCTCTCTCTCTCTCACACACACACACATACATACACACACACACACACACACACACACACACACACACACACACACACACACACGGAAACATTTACATACAAAACTCACAAAATATCCTTTCATCCGCCTTCTCTCTCTCTCTCTCTCTCTCTCTCTCTCTCTCTCTCTCACCTACAATTCCCCCTCAAAACACACACACACACACACACACACACACACACACACATCGCGTGGGTCGAGGCATTTAGAAGTCCTTAGAAATGTGTGTTGCTTGCAGTGTGTCTGGGGGGGGCCTGTGAGTGTGCGTGCGTGCGTGCGTGTTGCTTGTGTTGCGTGCAGTGTCCTCGTGTGTTGGGGCGGGTAAGCGGAGGGCCTGTCTCGCTCCGGCATACGCAACTCCAGCATAGTACGGGCGAGGAGAGCATATTTTGGTATAACATTAACCCACTGAGACCAGGCTGCAGATTTCCGCTTGGTATTCCCAGCATTTTACCTTCTCTCTCTCTCTCTCTCACACACACACACACACACACACACACACACAGACCGACCTAGCAACCTAACCCAACCTGGAACTAACAAAACAAACCTAACCTAACCATGACTTTCCTGGATGATAAAAAAAAAAGTGCAAAATTGGTACACAAAACAGAAATCAGCGACCGAGATTTGTTATTCATTTATTCTTGCCATTTCCTGACGATTTTATTCAGCTGAAGGAGAAATTTATTGAACTGCTACACTCCGATGATGTATTTTTAGTTTTATTCCTGTTATCCCCAGACAATTTTTATGTAACCACTGAAAAGGAACTCTAGTAGGAAGGTAGTTTAATAAAGTCTACATCTAATTCTGCAATTTCAGAAGTCTCCCTTCGTCAGATTAAAATCGTCTGGAGATAAGGAGAATGAAATATATATAGAAAACGCGTCATGGGACTGAAGGGTTTAAAAGTAGCCTGAAGCCCGTATTCTCGTCGGTTAAGGAAGCCCCCTAGCACCTATTCCTCAGCGATTCATTTTTGGATCTGGTTGGTTAATATCACTTTACACCTTACTTGTGAACGGTATGGGGATATCAATGATTTAAGCAACATACAAGACAACAGTAACATATTATAGGGAAAATAAATCGCTTAGGAGAAGGTGCTAGGGAACTTGCTTAACCGATGAGGATACGGGCCTTATTGTAAACCCCTTCACGACGAGAGTCCTTTACTAAGTTGAACCAAAATCGTCTGGAAGGGAAAAGAATATACTAAAAAATAAATAAAAACAAGCCAACTGGATCCAAGAAGAACCACTTTAAATCCGATAGTCATAACTTTTGGAAATGGTGAATGAGGGAATTAAAAAAGAAAAAAAAGGAATGAAAAAAGTATATGACCATGGACCTTAAATTTCACCTGTTACTGATGACCTTATGGGAAATTTAAAGGGTGACCATTTTCTGCCATCAGGTCATCAATAACTGGACCTTCACTGCTGCTGAGATTTGGACCCATATTCATATAGCATTTTTCTTTGCTTAGAATTTCTCCATGTGTCACTTCCCAAACTTATCCCCTTTTTTCCCGGGACACCTTGTATATTACAGGGAACTGTAGGTGATAATAAATATGTTGTAGCGTCTCTTCCTTAGCGATTTATTCTGCGTGTTACAATTCTAGGACAAAATCCCCCCCAAACAATATCCCGCAAGGTTTAAAATGCATTCAATATTATAAAATGGTAAGTTTATTCATTAAGTTCTGTTAGGTTTACAAATAATTAACCCAACCTAACCTAACGGATCTAGGGTACGGAACAATGGGGTGAAATTTGTCCTCAGAGGGATAATGTCCAGGGGGATTTTGTTCTGACACCGCGTATTACACCTCAATAGCAAGCTGTATGTAACTTATGTGAACTATGCCGATACTAAAAAATAAAAATAAATAAATAAATAAATAAATAATAATAATAATAATAATAATAATAATAATTATAGCAGCAGCAGCAGTAGTAGTAGTAGCAGTGGTAGTAGTAGTAGTAGTTGTAGTATAACAGTAGTAGTCATACTACTACTACTACTAATAAGAGTAATAACAATAATAATACTGAACTGTGAAATATACAAAATAAATTATACTCTTGTTTTCTTAAGGGGTGTGGGCGGTACAAAGGGTGTGGTCGGGGTGCAACAGTTGATGTCAATGTTTTATTATTTTAGTTTATTACACATTAACATTCTCGTGTAGGCTATTTATATCAATTTAATAGTGAGGTTGGTTGGGGTGGAGTGGGGTAAATATTGATAGGCAAGGCACATTAATAGTGAGGGGTTGGGTGGGGTGGAGTGGAGGCAATATTGATGGGCAAGGTACACTAATAGAAAGGGGTTGGTGGAGTGGAGTAATATTGATAGGCAAAATACACTATTAGGCAGGGGCTGTGCGGGGTGGAGTGGGGTACTGGTGGGGTTAGATGGGGTGGAATTGGGCAAAACTGACAGGAAAGGCAAAACAGACTAATGCGGGGTTTGGTGGGTCATGGTGAGGTGTGGTGGGGTGGGGTGGAAATGGGCAAAACTAACAGGTGAGGTAGGTTGTAGTAAGGAGGGGTTTGGTAGGCTGGGGTGGGGTAGTGGGGGTTGGGTGGGGTGAAGTAAGGTAGAAGTGACATGTGAGGTGCGGTGTAGTATGACAGGGTTGGGGGCAGAGGAGGTAATAAAACTGAAACACGAAGCTAGGACAGAGTATGGGCAGGCTGGGTGAGGTGGAGTGGGGTAATGGTGGGGTTGGGTGAGGTGAGCGGGGTAATGGTGGGGCTGGGCGAGGTGAGCGGGGTAATGGTGGGGTTGGGTGAGGTGGAGTGGGGTAACGGTGGGGTTGGGTGAGATGAGTGGGGTAATGGTGTGGT
>NC_137015.1:8476544-8501544 GCF_032717465.1 Coenobita brevimanus
TGTGTAGTGGGATAAAACGCTACAGTAAGATGTCGATAAGGGCTTAAGTCCTGGGAATGGTTGGGGTTTACTGCTCCCATAACGCCACTCATGGTTTAACGACTGGTCACTCTCACCTTATATATCAGAACTGAGTAGACGAGCCTTGGGTTCCTACGCTCCTGACGAGGCAATAGAGGATTGGGTGATGGATAGATGGTGTTTTTCATTGCGCCAGACGATTGTATTACGCGTGAGACCCCTCGTTGAGAAGAGGACAACAGGCGCCTGCAATACCAGCATAAGTTCCAAAGGCGGATAAACTCGCTTGAGATTAGCTTCTATAAACCTATATCCCGGCGATCATACATATCCATTTTATCTGTCAATGATATAGTTCTAATTCTCCTCCGATCTAACTACGGTACAAAATATGATGAAATACATCTATCTTTCTGTTGGTCTGTCTGTCGGTCTGCTGGAAGCAATATACCATAATCCCAATACAACTAATCCACGCAGAGGAAAAGTGTAATAGTTGATTTACTTCAACAACACTAAAGCAGAACAAGAAACAGCAGATCTAGTCAAATAGTAGAAAGCAGCAGGAAAACAATAAATAGAATACAGTACAAATCATAGCATATCACCCACGCACATACGACAGAAGACAACAGTTATGGCCGACCTTTACAAGCTGCCAAAGCATCTTCTCCTTGCTAAATCCTTCTCTTAGTACCGCCCCAAGCCCATTAACAAGACGTACACGCAGACAGACCAAGAGTAGTTACTGCCTCTGAAGGGGGGATAACCCGGGAAGAACCCTACTTAACAACGCTGAGGACACTAATGCACATGTCAAGTATCAATGCACCAAGTAGGAAGAGCTGGCGACTCTGGGGTTAATGACTCTTTAAAGAGACATGACCACTGAACACCTGGCTTTCTTATCTCCTCCCTCTGTCACCTGAAAAGGTCCTCCTCCAGGCTATACCAAGAGCCTAAGGAGAAGGATAAAAGCCATCCCAGAAGCAGAAAAGAGGCAGATTTTGAGAGCCACAATTCGCCTGAGATGAGTATGATGAAGTTTTACGCTCTGCACTCCTCTCTGGACACACCCTTCTGTTAGCGTGGATTGTGGAGGTGTGCCTGCATTTACTCGGAAAATAAATGTCCCCCTTGTTGTTGGTATTAAAAGGATTTGTCTTGTCAGCATCTGCCAATATTGTCATTTAACCTTTGCCTTTCTACACCACGACAGATATGGCACATCACTCATCTACGCCACCTTCGGGATGTTAGATTACTCTCCACATATACACCACCGTGCCTGTGACAACTACACCACCCACGGGAGACCACAGCCACATTTACTGGATTCATTCACGCTTTCGAACTGTCCCCTGTGGACCTACCGCGGGAAAAAAAAAAAAAGTTAAACGGAATTAAACAGAAAAAATCTACTTTTCACTGCTATTTACCTTTTAAAGCTCAGGACCATGAACTTTGAAATAGCTACAGCACGAAGATTTCAGCAACAGGAACGAATAATCCGGGAATACAGAACGATGGATTATGAAGCAAAACGAAAGGTTCTCAAACAGAACAAAGGATTATGAATCACAAAAAGTATTTAGAAATGAACGAAAGGCCGTGAACACAGAACGAAGGTTTTTTAAACATGGAAGGAAGGATACAGAAACAAGGAACAAAGGATACTGAAACAAGGAACGGAGACTTCTCAAACAGAACGAAAGATACTGAAACACGGAACGAAAGACTGAGATACGGAAAAGAAAAAATTTGTGACAAGGAACGAAGAATTCTGAAACACGGAGCGAAAGGCTGTGAAACAATGCGGAATAATGTCTCGTTTCACAGTGGCGGGATTTATTCAAATGGGTGAGATTGAGAGATTGACTACAAGAGCGTATGAAAGTGAGGTGACTGGGAGGAGGAGGAGGAGGAAGAGGAAGAGGAGGAGGTTAAGAGATACGGTGCGAGATACGTGTCAGATATACTGTACAGTGCCAGAAAAATACGATGCGAGAGGTAAAGTGTGAGCGATATACTGTGCGATATATGGTGCTAAAGGTACGGTGCATGGAGACACGATGCTAGAAAGAAACGGTGCGAGAGATACGATGCCAGAGAGAAACGGTACGAGAGAGATAAAACGCGAGAGATGCTAGAGAGAGACGGTGCGAGAGTTACGATGCCAGTGTTAACGTCTGGGATGGTGGTGTGGATGGGAGGAGGGGTCGTTACTAAGGTAGGACCGAAGCGCCCGAGGATCCTTTTATCCTTACGGGATGCAGCGTCAGCTCACAGCTAGATAAGCAGACAGACAGATACACAGATAAACAAGTAGAAAGACAAAAACTAATTCTACCTGCATTCTGAAATTGGGTGTACTGAGACGATAAAGCAGTTTTGGCGTGATAAGAAAGCTCGTCATATATAACAAAAATGCATAATTATTCACTACAGCTCTTCATTTTTTCCACATATCCAGAATCATTCACAGATACAATATTATCCCTTCACTACGATGACCATTATAACACGCTCGGTACCACCATTTATTTATTTACCTATTTTTAAGGAGACACTTCGAACGGCACGGGCTAAATATATACCTCATTAACCCATTCACCAGTAGTACTTACTAACTGGACGTGAACCCGGTGGACTGCAGGCTGAAGTTGCTCTTTTCCTGCAGTCCACCATCCTCTCTTTGTGGGGCAGGGAGAGAGCTGAGGGACATTTATATAATCAGGCAGGGGGTTGTCTGGCCATTTCCATTCCATCGCGAGAAGGCGTCTCTAGCCAGCATCAACCCGCTCACCACAAGATATATGTAAAATACTCATTAGGAAGAATAAACAATACAAATCCCTTCATTAAGTGGTATAGGAATGGACTGCTGAAACTGGGAATAGCTTGAGGACTTGAATCTCGCTAGAACAGATATAAATAAGCTTCCACAAAAACTCCCGGCCATACCACAAACTCACCCACGCAACTACCATCATCACACCAGCCCTGAATGGGACAGCCCTAGGATTGTTTCACTATTCATGGTTCGATATTAGTTCCCTGTCGGTGATCTGAGAGGGTGTGGGGCCATCTGTGTCGCTCGGCCTCAGGGAACGGAGAGTCTAATGTATGCCCAGAAATCGAATGCATAAAACAGAAAGGGAATGAGAATTAAAACTAGGACGGCGCCTTTTCTACTTAATACTCGCTGCCCTCAGACGATTTTTTTCACGGGGGGGGGGGATCTCTCGTAGCGAAGGAGTTAAGAGCAAAGAAGTAGCGGAATCGGACTAAAAAAAAAAACTTTTTTCTTTTTTTCACTCCTGATACCGCCAGACTAAAAATATCATTTTTTTTTTCTTTTTTCTTCTGATACGGCAAGGCTATTTTTATTCAGCTCAGATTTATTGGTCTGGAAATAACATCAGTCTTCTTTTTATATTTCATACTGCTTTTCTATTTTATTTGGCAACGCGACAGTAAAAAAAAGGTATATTGTCGCTGTTTTCTTTCTTCTCTTTGTATCTCTTCGTATATTCTTTGTGACTGAGGCAGTGGAGTTTTGTGCTATGTCTTTACCTGGCGGGGTTAAGGAAGGAAACGGAAGGAGAAGGAAGTGAGGAAGGAAAGGGAAGGAAGTGAAGGAGGTGGAAGCGAGGAAAGGAGGGGGGTGTGGGATGGAGGGACGGGGCTGTGGGATGGAGGGAGAAAGGGATGAAGAGAAAAAAGAGACAAAGACAGAAGAAATAATTAAAGAAAAGAAGGAAAAAGAGAGAGAGGGAGGGTGTGAGAGAAGGGCGAAAGGCAGGGTAGATGGGAGGGAGAGGAAAGTGTGAATGGAGAGAGAGAGAGAGAGAGAGAGAGAGAGAGAGAGAGAGAGAGAGAGAGAGAGAGAGAGAGAGAGAGACAAAGTGGAGGGAAGAAGGATGGGAGAGAGGGAAGGAGAGGGGGAAAAGAAAGAGGGAAGGAGTACGTAAAGACAAAGAAAGATGGAATGGCAGAGGAAGGGAAGAGGGAGAAAATGGTGAAGGAAGGAAAGGAGGAAGGAGGAAAGAATGAAGGCAGAGAGAAGGGAAGGAGAAAGGATGGTGATATGGAAAAAATGAGTAAGGAAGGAAGGACGGGAAGGAAAGAAGTCGGATGGAAAGGGGGAAAAAAAAAAGTTTCAAAGAATGGAATGGGTGAGGACGAAGCGGAGAAAGAAGAGAGAGAGAGAAGGAAACAGACGGAAGGAAGGAAGGAAGGAAAGAAGGAAAGATAGATGAATGAGGTACTGATGGAAGGAAAGACGGAAAGAGAGACAGCGAAAGGAGGATGAATGAATGAAGGACGGGAAGACAGAAACACGGAAAGAAGGAGGGACAGAAGGAGAAACAACGAAAGTGAGAAGGAAGAGGATGTATGAAAGAAGGAAAAAAGAAGGAAGGAATATAAGACAATGAACGAAAAATGAATGAAAGAGTTAATGAATGAATGAATGAATATATGAATGACTGAAGGAATGAATGACTGAAGGAAAGAAAGAATATATGCGTTCTCAAAGATGTGTGGTTTACAACGATCAAACGCCCTAGGGTGAGGCAAGGTAGGCAGGGTGGATTGGGAGAGAAGTAAGCACGTAGGGAGGGAGGGAGGGAGGGAGGGAAGGAAGAAAGAGAAGGAAAAGATGGTACAAGGAAAGGGAGGAAGCAGGAAGGGAAGAAAGGAAGGATGGAAGAAGGAATGACAAAAGAATGAGGTGCAGAGGCTAAAAGGAGGGAAGGAGAGTAGGAGAGAAGAAGAAAGGAGAAAATGGAAAGAAAGAGAGAATAAAGGAAGAAAGGATGGAAGGAAGGAAGGGAGGAAGGAGGAGACGAAGAGAAGGTGAGCTGAAATATGTAAAGATCTCGGGGAAGTCAGGGCGAAGGAGGAGGAGGGAGACAAATGAGGGAGAAAAAAGGGAGAGATAAATGATGGAGAAAGAAGAAGGTGGATAGACAAATGAGGGAGTGAGAAAGAAAATGGGACAGACAAATGAGGGAGACAGAAGGAACACAGAGGAGGAAGGAGGGAAGGAAGGAAGGAAGGAAGGAAGCAGATTTTGTTTTGAAGGGGGGAAAAGAGAGGTGCGGCAAAGGCGGGACGAATTAGGAAAGAAGAAATGCAAAAGTGAAAGAAAAGAGAGAAAGAAAGAAAAGCATGTGATCGAATGAATGAATGAAAAGAGCAAACAAAGTCGATGAAGGATAAAAGAGAAAGAATGAATGAATGAATGAACGAATGAAATAGAGAGAATGAAAGAATGATTGGAGTAAGGAAGGAAGGAAGGAAGGGAGAGAGAAAAGAAGCAGAGAAACAAGAGAGGAAAGAAGAAGATAAGAGGCGTAAATAAGGTAAAGAGAGAGGAGAGAGAGGTTTAGTGAGGTGGAGAGAGAGAGAGAGAGAGAGAGAGAGAGAGAGAGAGAGAGAGAGAGAGAGATGAATGAGGGGCAAATGAGGGAGGAAGGAAAGGAAGGAGACACGCAGGTAGGGAGAGAGGGAGATGTATGAGGGGGGAAGGGGGAGGAGGGAGGGCGAGAGGGCTGCATGGAAAACAAAGAAAGGAAAGAAAGGAAATGTGAAAAGAGAGAGAGAGAGAGAGAGAGAGAGAGAAAGTAAAAGCATGGGAGAGAGGAGGGAGACAGGAAGAGAGGAAGGTATGAAAGCAAAAGAGAATATTAAGAACGGGACGGAAGAGTAATACAGAAAAGGAAAGAGGAAGAAGGAATGGAGGGATGAATGAAAGCAGATATGAGTGATGAATTTCTAAATGTTTCAGTCTGTCGTGTATACTTCGTCTCTAACTTGGCGGTGATTTTCGTTCCATATCAGCTTAATTCCCTTAGCTCAATGTCACAATTAGACAACGCTACGGCTCTACATCCTTTCCACGGCACTTCTTCGTGACCAGCATCATATTCTAGTGTGTATCTCCTGTAAAAGCTCAAAACTGAAGCTGCGAGGACGGCAGTTTTAGGCCAAGTTAAAGTGGAAAGAGTATAATTCCAAGCAGATAAAATTTCAGTGTGATGCCAAACCTTATTCAACATTCAAGTGAGGAAGAACAGAAAATATGGTTATTGCTGTCCGACATATCTAAATCTACTGTATATCTGCATCAGTACTTATAAGACCCACTGCAGGGACAGCCTTCCTCCTCTAAGGGAGAGTGATTGTCAGAATATATCTTTCCTCATGATGGAGAAGTACGAATCATGACGGGGTATGCGTTGTGAATAATTATGAAGGTCGATTTTTTTTGTCCGTGTCCGGCTCTGGGCATAGGCTTTTCAGCTTGCTCTCAAGGCCCAGTAGTCCTCCTGCATACCATAAACCTCCACACGTCACCACTTCGACGCTAACGTCCACCGTCCATTCTGAATACAAGCTAGAGTTGTTTAATACAGGGCTGATGTACTGGTATTAGTGTGGGTATTTTTACGACATGTCGGCAGGTCTTTTGGTAGACCAGTGAAGTCTGTTTTTATGAAATTCATATCCTTAAACTGCTCCATACACCAGTGGGGATTCGAACCTGGGTCCATTAGGACTGCAGGCCACCTCTCAACCGATTTAGCAATGGCTATGTTTGTGTCAGTCTGTGTTTGTTAAAACTACAATGAAGAACGTGCAAACAGGGATAAGTATCTAAGCAAATATATGAAAGGACATACTACCAGCTTCCACCTTAAATGTCTGCCAAGGATGGATCCAAACTCCACCTCAGGGCAACACAGATTGGGAGCCGAACGCAATAACCAGTAAGACCTTTTGGCCTTGAATATTCAGCACAATATTTCAAAACGTTCCTAAATGTGTATGTCAAAATGCAAAGCCCAAGGAAAGTAACCATACAACAATCACTTCACTCCGATGACGTAGATTATGCAGTATTTTTTCTTGCTCTCTTCAGACGGTTTTATTCTACTGAGGAAAGATCTGTTTTACTGCAAGAAGAGTTAACTTTACCTAAACCCTCCTGTTCGAAAAGTCTCTCCTAGGTACTGTAGAATCGTCTGGTGGTAGCATGAAAAAGAGAGACAAACGAAACAATGCGTAAGAGAGATGGGGTCTGGCAGGAAATAGAACTGGGAGAGATGGTAAGGAAGGAAGGGCATGGAGAGAAGGGCCGATGACAAAATGAAGCATAAGAAGAGGAGAGAGAAAATGCAAAGAGGAGAGAATGAGAGGGAGAGATAGAAAATGCAAAGAGAGTGAGAGAGGGGAAGGCGCTGGGAAGAAAAGGAATAATGGATACGAAGAAATAGAGGGAGAGGAGGGAAGCACAAGCGAAGAGATGTGGAGGAAGAAATTAAAATAAGAATAGAGTACAGGAGACAGGGAGGAGAAGGAAAGGAGGAAGAGAAGGAAGAGAGGGAGGGATGGAAAGGAAGAAGAGAGGGAGGGATGGAAAGGAAGAAGAGAGGGAGGGGATGGAGAACAAGCAAATTCGTGAAATTTATGTCCCCCGGCTTCGGCATATATCAGTCTCCAGGATATTATTTGGAGAAACGTGAAAGACAGCACAAGGTTTGCCTTTGCTTGTGTATTTCCCATCTCCCTCTGTGTGCTGCCGTTGAAGATGCTGTTTATTATAGGTTTGCATGTATGACCGATGGTATTCACAATCAAAGGTGACCGACGACATTCAAAGGTGACTGATGACATTCAAAGGTGACTGATGACATTCAATGGTGACTGATGACATTCAAAATCAAGGGTGACCGATGACATTCAAAGGTGACTGATGACATTCAAAGGTGACCGATGACATTCAAAGGTGACTGATGACATTCAAAGGTGACTGATGACATTCAATGGTGACTGATGACATTCAAAATCAAGGGTGACCGATGACATTCAAAATCAAAGGTGACCGATGACATTCATAATCAAGGGTGACCGATGACATCCAAAATCAAAGGTGACCAATGACATTCAAAATCAAAGGTGACCGATGACATTCAAAGGTGACCGATGACATTCAAAATCAAAGAACGGGAATAAAGTAACCAAAGATATTCACCAGTGCAATCACAGAGGCCAACCTGACTGACACAACATGATATTTCCTAAACTTATCTGTAGTAAACGAAGAACACTTAAAACCACAATGCATGCCAAGGTGTCTTCATCTAAAACATTTCAATAAAACTTTAATTAATTTTCTTGAAAGTGGAAACTGTACCGAGAAAACTAAATAATTTTCTTTATTTTTTTTTTTTTCTTTTCGCCCAAACTAATCACATGGGACTGATGATGCTCAAAGTCAATCTCATCCAAGATATTCACATGAGCAATTACTGAGACAAGTTTGAATGATATCGGACGTTCACGGAAACCTAAGCGTGACGGACAGACGGACAAGCGGACGGACGGACGGAGAAACCCAAATCATATATATATATCCTCCCGCTCTCGCGAAACGTGTGTGTGTGTGTGTGTGTGTGTGTGTGTGTGTGTGTGTGTGTGTGTGTGTGTGTGTGTGTGTGTGTGTGTGTGTGTGTGTGTGTGTGTGTGTGTGTGTGTGTGAGAGAGAGAGAGAGAGGGGGGGGGGACAAGGAAGTGGGATATGAACAACAGGAGTGAGAGGAAGGAAAACGTAAAGAGACAAGCAGAAATGGAAGAAGAAAGGAAGGTACGAGAGGGAGAAAATGAGAAGAAAGGAAGACAATAGAGATAGGAAGTGAAGGAAGCTAAGGAGGGGAAAGTCAAACTAGATAAGAAGGAAGGAGGAAGAGGAAAGTAAGGAGAGGGGAGGAAGGGAAGACATGGAATAAAGAGGGACACGAAGAGAAATATGAAATAAAAAAATGAGGGACGAAGGAAAGGATTACGAGAAAGGAAAGTGTGGAAAGGAAGGCAGGACATGGAAAGAGTAAATGACGAAGGGAGGAAGAAAAAAATAAAGAAGAGGGAACGAAAATAGGGAGAGAAGGAGAGAAAAGAAAGAGAAGAATGGGAGGATATGGAGAAACAGAGGGAGGAGAAGGAAAGGAGAGGGAAGAAAGATAGGAAGAATGAGGGACGAGGAAGGAAGAAAAATAAAAGAAGATAAAGAAAGGGAAGGAGAGGAAATAGGGAGAGAAGGAGAAGGAGGGGAGGGTATGGGGGAACGGAGGGAGAAGAAAGAGAGGAGAGGGTGGAAAGAGATGAGGAGAAATGAACATGGAGAAATTTAAGGTAAGGAAATGAAGGAGGGAGAAAGGGTGGCAGAATAAGAAAATGAGAGAAAATGAGAGAAATATGAAGAAAGGAGGGGAAACGGAAGATGAAAGGAGAAACAGAATCGAGACGAAATAAAACAAACAAGAAAGAAAGACGAGGAACAAGAAAAGATGGACGACAAGAACGAAGACGAAAAAAGAAAAAAAAACTACGGTAAAAGAAAGAAAGAAAGAAAGAAAGAGAAAAGGAAGAGGATAAGAGGAAAAGGAACCGGCAAGATTATGGTAAGTCTTTCCTCCACTCTCCTCCCTCCCTCCCTGCTTTCACCTCACCTCTCTCCACCTACTCCACTCTCACTACTCAGCCTCCTACACAACTCTCACTCCACTCTCGTCTGCTTCTCAGCCTGCTCATCGCTCTTCACTCTCCTCTGCTGCCTTCATTCTACTCCTTTCCACTCCATAACTTCTATTTCTTCACTACTGCTTTCATTCTGCCCCCTCGTCTGTCCTCATTCCATTTCTCTGCCCTATCCATTACTCTCATCCTTTCCCCTCCACTCCTCCCTCATCTCCACTCCTTAGCCTCTTCCACTGCTCTCTCTCTCTCTCTCTCTCTCTCTCTCTCTCTCTCTCTCACACACACACACACACACACACACACACACACACACACACACACACACACACACACAAACACACACTAATGGACAGCCAAACACTCTAGCCATTCCTAAGAAGCCACTTGGGTAGATATAAAGGATCTGTAGTGGGGGTGTTAAGGGGCGTGACAATTAGCTGCAATTCTCCTGGCCTTGGGAAGCTCACTACTACCTCATCCTTATAAAATGTTCTCTCTCTCTCTCTCTCTCTCTCTCTCTCTCTCTCTCTCTAGATATATATATATACACATTATATTATGCCAATGTTCTTCTCTGTAAGTTATTAATACTGTAGTTTGTATGTTGAAGATGCAAACGTCGTCGTAAACTTACTCCCAACGATTTTATTCAGCTGAGTGAGCCACAGATGTCCGAGTGTTCATACTGTGACCACTATCCCTCTCATGATCTGGGCAATTCTGCCATTCGGGTCATAATGAAGCCAGACGATTTTATTCAACTGAGAGAATTTAAGAAACTGACAGTGATATATATATATATATATATATATATATATATATATATATATATATATATATATAACTGTATGAATGAACACTACTAATTATAAATCTCTGATGAAAAGGTGTAATAATGCCTCCTAAGCCCATGAAAATACAGCCCATTATGAATTGTATTATTTGGGCTGCAGCGTTAAACAGAGTATAGACCTGTAGTACTATTTACAGTGTTGTTGTATGTTATTTGGGATGGTCGTGTCCACAATATACTCTGGCTAAATCCACCCTGTCAGTTAAAGCTGCCTTTCCGAATTGCTTTTGGACCGGATTTTCCCTTAAGTAACAGTGGTACACCCAAGATGGATGGGGTAGGGGGGCCTGGTTGCCCTGGAACTCCCGTCCAAAATTATGTATAAGGTCGGCAGTAGCCTGTCAAATGAAGGCTACTTGTCACCTGCATTAATATCATTCTCGGTTGATTATAAACCCCCGGCGTCTCAACATGATGGTTTGTGTCTTCTGAACTGATAACTGCAGAGAATGAACACTTTGGAAGCGCTGACATCTGTTAATGTGGAAGGTGTGCGTGTCTAGTCGATTTTTTACCGCTCTGCATTCTAGTTTGGATGTTCGTATGTGTGTGTGTGTGTGTGTGTGTGTGTGTGTGTGTGTGTGTGTGTGTGTGTGTGTGTGTGTGTGTGTGTGTGTGTGTGTGTGTGTGTGTGTGTGTGTGTGTGTGTGTGTGTGTGTGTGTGTGTGTGTGTGTGTGTGTGTGTGTGTGTGTGTGTGTGTGTGTGTGTGTGTGTGTGTGTGTGTGTGTGTGTTGCAATGCACAATGATGGCTCAAAATGACCAATTAATTTAAGAAATTCCCAAGCACTACATGCCATAGTGACATGAAATCCCTTGTTAAACATGGTGTCTATGACGCACTGACTACACCCTGCCTCAGTACTTGGAACCAACCCCTCCTCATCCAATTTCTGGAAGCTCCCCTGAATAGCTAGTTAAGAGCAAGTCTGTTAATGGCACGGTTGGTGATATGTATGTGTTGATTGTGTCTGCTTGCGTGTGTTGTTAGTGGGATGTTGTTGTAAGTTATGTAGTAAATTGCTAGGATAGGGATGTGATTGCACGGTTATACATGTAGTGTTCTAGACAGTGTTGTAACTGGTGATGGAATGTTGTTAAAGGTATTGTAATAACTTGCTAGATTAAAACCTTTAAGTTGCTCCCTGCCCCAGCCAGGGCTGTCCACTAGGACAGCAGCCCACCTTTACTTACTAGGTGTTGTAGATTATGCTGTGGTAATTTGCTGGGATCGTTTTCATTTGTCCGGGTGTGACTGTATGGGGAGCATGTAATGGAATGGGAGTTGGGGTTGCTGTGTGATGATACAATAAACTGAGCTCCCCCCATATCTAAAAGCACCTTGAATTTTTGAAATTTTTGTTTCTGTGTGGGTGTGTTCCGTGGGCGTGGTTTGTGTGCATTCGGCAATAATATGCAATGCCTTATTCTGCAGTGTTTGAAGCCAGCTGTAACGCACCTTTAAAGAGGATGAAATAAATTACTTGATTACAGGAAACCTTTTAGTCTGTCAATCTGTGCAGTCATACACAGTAATCAAGTGACTGGATGGTGGGCAAGGTCACCATCTACCACACAGCAAAATTACTAGAGAATATTAACGTTCTGTATCTAGAAACAAACTGGATATATTCTCCTGGGCGTTATTATTCTATTATTTGGGTGGTAGGTGGTGGCGACCATCACTCACTAACTTTATGTAGTGCTGCCTCATTCTCCCTTTACCTTTATATTATTTTCTCTATCTTCCCTCCTTTCTCCTTGTTTCTCCCATCCTTCCTGTCACTTTATCCTCTTTCCACTTCAGGTGGCTCTACACTCAGTGACAAGCCTAATGGCTTCCTGTACGCCAGGAAACCCTGTGCAACGCTGGGTAGCAATCATATAACCAACCCATACGTGTTCCCTACGTGTCAACAAGTGGGTTGACGGAGGGTTAGCACCCCTCCCCGCAAACAACTAAATCACAGTCAAATGGCCACCCGTTACGGGATTATGGCGTCCGGCGATAGACAGATGTTATTCTGTTCTAATCTTCTCATGGTCGGAAGAAATCGAGTATTCTATTCCTGCTAAAGCTGAGGTTGAGAACTGGCAACTGAGAGTGTTTATATTGTCTCCATTACCCTTCGTATGGTAGCGTCAACTCTACAAATATATTTTCGCTAACACTAGACGTTATATTCTCTTAACAGTGAACCACTGAAACCTAAACGTGTTAACGGAGCACGTGGTGTCCCAGGGGTTGGAGAGGTCGTCTGATGTCTTAGTGACGAGGGGTAGACATCATTCTGGGACAGGGAACAGTTTGGTTAATTGAATTTCGTTAAAACAGACTTTACTCATCTTCCACAAGGTCTACCAATATCTAACAAACACCCCTACTATACCAGTGCACCAGTTCTTAAAGAGGCACCATTACCACGTTTTCAATATGGATGGTGGTTATGAGTGCCAAGGTGGTGAAATGTGAAGAGGTATCCACGCAGGAGGACGGTTGGATCTTAGGGAACAGGGTGTAAAACCCATGACCAGAGTAGGACACATAAAAAACATGGATAGTTTTTATAAATGACACATATGAGAATACAAACACGTGCCATAAGCCAAAGTAGACAGGTATAGGGAAGATGAGGTGTGAGGGAGCCTACTAGATCCTCGAGACTATGGCCCCCAGGAGAAATATGTGCTAATGCTCCATCCTCCGACACACACACACACACACACACACACACCATCCCCCTTTCCTCACCGACACAAGCCGTATCTTACAATTGCATTCATTATTATTTTTTCAATTTATATATTTTTCTGTTTCTCGATTTCATTTGCATATGCCCAGGTGAGTATGAACGTTTACATCTACACCACCTTCACCTATAACTTCATTTACATCCACTACCTACTTACACCAGCTCCACCACCTACTTACACCAGCTCCACCACCTACTTACACCAGCTCCACCATCAACACATACACCACCCTCACTTACACCACATACACCGTCATTACTCACACCACCATCATTAACACCAACACTCACACCACCTCCAGTATTATTTCCATCTACATAACCTACACCGACACCTACACTTACCTACACCAGCATTTACACCACCCTACTTACACCTCTTAACACCATCTCCGCCACACACACACTACCGAATATAAAAAAAATATACACCATTTACAAAACCATCAATTCCATCAACAAGACCATTATTGCCACTTTGACATCATATTTACACCACCTATACTACCACTTACACCACTTACCCCGTCACCTATACCAGCACTTACACCTTACACTAACACCAACACCACCACTTATACCATCACCTAAATCACCACTTAAATCACTTATACCACCACCTACATCACCACTTACACCTTACACCAACACCTACACCACCACTTACACCACTACCTATACCACCACTTACACCACCACCTAAACTATCACTATACACCACCACCTACATTACCACACCACCACCACTTACACCAACACGACCACTTACACCACACCGCTACTTATACCACTTACACCAGCACCTACAGAGGACGCAACTTGGTATTCCCGCACATAAGAACTTCCTCGCGGTGCAGACCTGGTATAACCTAATTGTACTGGGGCCGGAAGCACTCACACACGCACACGCACATATACACATCCACACATCACGCACATATATACACACACGCACACAACACATCCACACACAAACATGTATATCCATTTCATTCACAGATACATGCATACAACATACAACATACATACAAAGTCTCTCTCTCTCTCTCTCTCTCATCGACACAAAAACCTACGTACTCATACGCACGTACACCACACCACACACACCACACCACACTACCCTGCACACACACACACACACACACACACACACAGATAGATAGATACAGATACAGATAGATATTACACACACACACACACACACACACACACACACACACACACACACACACACAACAACACACAAGCACACACTTCCCCCTCTCCATTTTGCATCCACGAATGCAAAACTGTCTAAATGCTTGTCCATTCCAGACGGTTTTTTTGTTACGTTCTTATTTTTGCTGTGTTTTTTCCGTTTTTTCAGCCTCCCCTTGTATTTTGGCAGAGAAAAAATGTAAAAAATATCTTAAACTGGTGGAACGAACGCTTGGAAAAAAATATATGAAGAATGAAGGCTTAAAAAAATGAGTTCCACCATTCGGGCCTAAATGGTGTGTGTGTGTGTGTGTGTGTGTGTGTGTGTGTGTGTGTGTGTGTGTGTGTGTGTGTGTGTGTGTGTGTGTGTGTGTTCAAGGTGCAATGCGACTGTGGTGGTGTGTGTACAAGTGGTGCGGCATGTGTTTGTGTATCATCTATATGTGTGTGTATGTATTTAAGTATGTACGGAATAAGTTTGTGTGTGTTTCTGTATGAGTTCCCAATACTACACACGCCGGTAATACAATTCCCAGACTCCAACTAACAATATTTTCCACTTAGGTTTAGGATAAGGAAACAAGTGTCCATATATTACTGCCAGGGGTAAGGGTGTCTTCTGTACAGTACTTTTTAATGTATTCTACGAGTATCCAGCTTAGGGCAATAAGAAACAGTTTTCGTCAGCTACTTTCTGTACGAATGTGCCTCTCTGATCATATTTTAATGCCTAAGAAAGACTAATCGAGCTGAAGGGAGTTTAAACACTCTCCATTAAGTTTTCCATCAAAGCGTTCTATGTCCAGTTCTTGCTAGTCAGACCATACTTTACATCTCGAGAGGCAATGTTTATAATACAGTACTTTGTTATTATAGTATCCCGTATTGCGAAGGAAATATATATCTGCAAGAATATATATAGACCAGAAGAGGTATTATGAATGAAGGTGGTGTAAGTTAGAGAGAGGGCAGCCTGATAATGAAGGACTCGGTGGAATGGAGGCGCGTTTGTTTGTCGTCACCCCGTTTGGGATCCTCTCTCTCTCTCTCTCTCTCTCTCTCTCTTTCTCTTTCTCTCTCTCTATAAATGCGTGGGAGGGATAAAGGAAAGAGCTTAGGTGGTTCTTTCTTTCTCTAACGTTTCGGACTATGCAGGGTCCATCCTCAGAGAGACTACAAGAGTGAGGAAATCACAGATATTTAAATACAGGACGTCCCTGTGACCTTTGTCGTGTCTACTGCTGATTGACTGCCCGCTAATGCAGGAGTAGATATTCTGTTGTAAGTTATTTACAGAAGCTGTCTGGACATCATGTGCCATCGTCGACCGCATATCTGCCTTGTGCCGGCATAATTGTGATATTTATTACCTCCGCCATGGAGGTTATGTTTTTGCCGAAGTTGGTTGGTTGGTTGGTTGGTTTGTCCGATTGTATTTTTTTTTTTTTTTTGTCTGTCTGTTAGCAGGATTACTCAAAATGTTATGAAAGGATTTTTATAAAATTTTGTGGAAGGGAGGGCCATGGGCCAAGGAAGAAATGATTACATTTTGGGGCGGATCCGGATCCAGAGTATCCAGCACACTATCTCTAAAAGTTCTCAATGAATTGCAACGAAATTTTGTGGAAACGTGCGCCATGCAACAAGAAAGAATTGATTAAATTTGGCGGCGGATCCGGATCCAGATCCGGGACTACTCACAAAGTTATGAACGGATTTTGATGAAATTTTGTGAGAGGGTGGGCCATGGGCCAGGAAAAAAATGCTTAAATTTTGGGACGGATCCGGATTCGGAGTATCCCGCATAATATCTCCAAAAGTTCTCAACGAATTTCAATGAAATTCTGTGGTTAGGTGGGCATTGAACCAAGAAAGAATTGATTAAATTTGGGGACGGATCCGGATCCGGATCCTTTTTGATAGCAATGGCATTGGTGGAGGTATGCGCTCCCTGAGTGCTTTAATGTGTTATATAAATATTTTTTGTATCTATAAAGTTGGTTTCAGTGATGCACAAGAAGATAGAACGATATAACAGGCTTTTTATATCGCAGGAAATAGCGTTACGAAATCAAGGCGACTAGAAATACCCCTCTAAGCCATGCCCATGAAAGCGTTTCGAAAATCATTCCTATCAGTGCACCAGCTTTCAATGGATATGGACTCGGATCTATCTGGTCTTTTCAGGTCTCAAGGCCATTATATCGACTCGGGTAAATACAGACCTCTTCAGAAAAGGCCAAGAACACCCTGCGGTAAAAAGGGCGTTGATGAGGGGCAGTAGTTGCGGTGGGGAGATTATTTTCTCTTGAAAGTTCGAACACGGGACATAAAATGCGTGGAGTGGGCGGAGATGAGTGGAAGGGATGCAGATGGGTGGTGAGGCAGGGCAGGGTTATGATACCTTGCGATGATGGACTTAGTAGTTTGGGCGGAGATGGTTAACCCCTTCAGCCTCTGGAGGTCGTTATGGTTTTATTTTTGTTGCTACCAGACGATTTTTTGCTGAGCAATGAAGAGACCTAACAAACTGAGGGGATTAGACAGATCCTTACGTTATTCCCTTCCCTACTTCCCAAGGCTGAATAAATCGCCGGGTAGCGGGGAAAAACAACACAAAAGACGTCCCCATGCTGAAGGTGTTAAAACTTTATATACAAAAAAATACTGCTTCCAAAAACAAGAATAAAGGGACAGCATCCACACCGTAAGCCTGCCCTTGCTCCCATTTACGTGGCGTCTTATTACTTAAGTTTAAAGATATGCACAATATTTCACTTTATACAAGGAAAGCGGCCAATGTGCTTTCTGTCAGACGATTCTATTTAGCTCAGGAGAACACATGGTAGAGGAGCTAATGAAGTTTGGATCTACTCTTTCCAAAATGAGATGTCTAACAGGCTGAATGAAATCGTCCGAGGGTACCAAGAATATAAATGAAAATACGTCATCGGAGTGAAATCCAACCCTACCGGAGAAAAAAAATCTAAGCAGAATAAAATCGTCTGAGGGTACCGAAAATAAAATGAAAAAATACGCCAACAAAGTGAAATCCTAACCCCTCAGGTCTGAACGTCCCCAAAGCTGAATGAAATAGTCTGAAGGTAACGAGAATAGGATGAAAAAATACGTGGTTGGAGAGAAGATGCAAAGTGGGGAGCGCACACGTCCGCCCCGCAGCTGGTGCTTATAACCTGCACCAACTGTTGTTTACATCCTGCACCAGCTGCCACCTTCAGCCCACCCACACATCTTCTTATGCACCCACATCCATCTCCCTCACTCGGCTACCTTCCCGTCCCCCTCCCTCACTCTCGTTTTCTCCCTTCCTCTTCCTTCACTCTCACACTCCCCCCTTCTCCCTCACTCCCGCACACCCCCTTCCCCCTTCGGTCACTTTCGTAACTCCCCTCCCTCTCCCTCACTCCAGTACCTTCTCTCCCCATCTCTCACTCTCATACCTTCCCTCCCCCTCCCTTACTCTTGTACCCCTCCTCTCTCCCTCACCCTCGCACCTCTCCTTCTCCTTCTCCTCCTACGACCAGATCCTCCCCCTTTCTCCATCTCACTCCCCCTCTGATACCTACCCCCCCCCCATTTCTCACTCTCTCGCACCTCCTTCCTCACTTTCACATTCCCTTCCCCCTTGTCACTCTCACACTCCCTCCCCTCGTCTCACTCTGAACCCCCCCCCTCCCGGCCTCCTTCTCCCGCTCACTCTCACACTCCTCTCCCCCACTCTCACTCCCCTCCCGCTCACTCTCACACTCCCCTCCCGCTCTCTCACACTTTTCTCCCACTTTCACACTTCTCTCTCCCTCTCTCACTCCCCTCCAGCTCACTTTTACACTCCCTCCGCTTCTCGCTCTCACCCTCTCCCCCCCCCCTTCCTCCCGCACCTCCAGGCTTAAGGTGTGCATCCCTGCGGCAGCAAAGCGAGGCAAGCTGAGCCAGACTGATGCCTCCTACACAGTTCTTTAGGGGAAAGAGAGAGAGAGAGAGAGAGAGAGAGAGAGATGCCTGCTATACACTTCTTAGAGGAAATTTGGAGGGAGTCTAGGATACACCGTGAGGGAAGGAAGGAGAGAGATGGAGAGGGAGATGGGCAGAGAGAGAGAATGGGAAGGAGGGAGGGAGAGACGGAGGGGAAGTTGTAGTTTGGTAGGAGTTAGAGCCTGACTAATGCTTTTTCTTTACTGGGGGGGGGGGGAGTGGGTAGGAGACTGGAATATGCTGTGGAGATGAAGGGGAAGACTAGATGGGGAGACAGGAGGGGAGAGGGGAGGAGAGTGAAGGAGGGGAGAGGGGAGGAGAGTGAAGGAGGGGAGAGGGGAGGGAGAAAGGGGGGGGGAACTGGTGAGGCTGAAAGGGATGTCTGTTTGGGGGAGGGAGGGAGGGAGGGGGAATGAAGAGGGGTGGAGGATGAGTAAGGGGAAGGGGGAGACTGGTAGGGGAGGATGCATGTGTCAGGGGGGAGTGGGAGGAGGGCGAGTGAGAGGAGAGGGGAGAGGCGGTTAAGGAGGGGGAGGGGAGATTGCTGGGGAGGGGGGAGGAGTGCCTGTGTGCGGGGAAGATGAGTGGGGAGAGAGGGAGGGAGGGAGAGAGGGCTTGGTGCTGCAGGGGAAATGGAGATGCGTGGTAGGAAGGAGAGAGGGGGAAAAAAAAAAGAGGAGAGTGGTTAGAGGGAGGGAAAAAGAAAACGAGGAAATAAGGGAAAGAATACTACAAAAATGAGAGGCGAGAAGAGAGGCGGGAAAAGAGAGGACGAAAATAAGAGGAAAAATATGTGAGAGGAAGGAGGAGAAGGAGAAAATTGGAAGAAATAAAGATAAAAGAAAATAACACAGGAGGAGGATAGAGGAAAAAGATATGAGAGAGAGAGAGAGAGAGAGAGAGAGAGAGAGAGAGAGAGAGAGAGAGAGAGAGAGAGATTTAGGAAGAATGCAAATAATGACCCCTAAAAAAATAAACATAAAAAGCAAAAAATTTCAAAAGGATAATACAAAATAATACAATATGATGGTTGTACAAATGGAGCCAGGATGCAGCGTGAAAGAAAACTATATCCTTTTATTTTTTTTTTTTAAGTGGCACTGGATAATTGCTTTTCTTGCTTTTTCCTGTTTCTGTGTTTGGTTTCTGTTTCAGCCATTTACACCAAAGGGAATTAGAGTTATGATGATAATGATGATGATTAAATGTCTTTAGAACAATAAGAACAGCTTAAGAAAAAATACTGAAAATATTTATGAAAGAGGTACAGGGTGATACAAAAGTCTCCTGAGTTGATGGAGACAGGAGATGTGATGTGTACATGTAGTGTGCCTGTGAGGAGTGAATGTGTGTTGTCAGGAGAGGTGTGGCATATAAGGTGCGACAGTGTGAGGTGTGGCAGTATGTTGTGAGGTAGTATGTATTATGGCAGTATGAGGTGTGGTAGTATGTGGTGTGGCAGTATGTGCTGTGGCAGAGTGAGGTGTGGCAATATGTGGTGTGGTACTGTGTGGGGTTGTAGAGTATGGTGTGCCAGAGTAATGTGTGACCGTGTGTAGTGTAACAGTTTGCGATGTGCATTAGTGATGAAGGATGGAAAGAAGGAAGAAGGGAAGGAAGAAAAGCAGGGAGGGAGGAGGGAGGGAGGAAAAGAAAGATGGGAGAGAGGGCCGAACATAAGATCAATATGTTAGCATGCAAATTAAATCCTAAAACACTTCAAGCCTTTTTCGCCCAAGCAACGTTAGGTTTTTAAGAATAAACATGATTCTCGAAAAATAAGCAGCAAAATAACAAAAAGAAATAAGGTAACAGCCAAGAACCTCCAGAAACCAATAAAAACACAAATCAAATTCATAGTAGATTAATTTAAAACAAGAAGAATACATGAATAACTTTTTTTTAAATACAATTAGAAAAATAAAACGATAAACACAAATGAACTACAAAATAAACTAATAAATGCGTATCTTAGAATTACGAACACCTAAGTAAATACACAGGTAAATAATCACAATTCTAAGGAGAGAGCGTTATAACTAAATACACAAATATCCAATAATAATAATAATAATAATAATAATAATAAGCTAGTCAGTAGAGAAAAATTGAGAGGATCTGCTTGGAAATGAGAGGCAAGAATTCCAGAACAACTTACTCAAGCCATACTCAATACCCGCGAGTCACACTCAATTTCACTCACACACAAACCTCACTCACTCTTATCCCTCACACTCAAACTCATCTTACACTCACACCTCGCTCAACTTTAATCGCACTCACTCTCACTCACTCTTAAACCTCGAATTAATGCTCAAAAATTACTAACACTAAAATCCCACTCAATTTCAATTCTACTTAACCTTATTCACTCTGATCCCATACTCACTCTCAATCTTTAATCACATTTCATCTGCACAGCCTATAGCACACTCACAATTCATTTACTTTCACTTACTCTTTCCCACACTCAGTTTCACACCCCAGTCACTCCTCACTCACACTCTGTCTTACTTTCTCACATCTTACATTAAACCCTCTTTCACACTCACACTTCACTCACACTCAATCTCTCTCATTTTCACACCTCACTTATTTTTTACATCTCACTCTACTTCGCTCACATTCAAATTTCTCTTGCGCATACCTCAATCTCAGGCAATTTTCTCTGTCATGCACACCAATCTCTCTCTCTCTCTCTCTCTCTCTCTCTCTCTCTCTCTCTCTCTCAATATTACTGCTTCCGCATTCTTCCCACATACTCACTCATCTCAAACAATCTTCTTTCTTAAAAAATTCTGTGTGTGTGTGTGTGTGTGTGTGTGTGTGTGTGTGTGTGTGTGTGTGTGTGTGTGTGTGTGTCTCTCTCTCATACCTAGCTGATTCATTCTATAGACCTTACTCATTCATCCCACCTACTATTATTCTCAGCCTTATACATTTATGTCTGGTCGATTTCTATTCAAACCTTACAAAGCCACACCTGACTGGCTGGTACGCATATCTGAATGGTGTTTATTATGAACAGAATTTCATTTAAACAGAATTCCACAAAGCTCACCGACATGTTACTCAAATATTTCCACTAATACCATCACGACAGTCCTGAATGTGACACTTCCTACGTCTACTCAATATGAATGTTGGTATCAGCGTCGGAATGGTGACATGTGAAGGTGTTTGGCATGGAGGAAAACCACTAAGCATAGGGGAATGAATTGTCTATGCCCAAGTAGGACATTGAAAAAGACTGACTGACATTTTTTGGCCAAAATTTCCCCACCTGGGTGAGGTACGCGTACCCGTAGCGGCACAAGGAGAATTTTGACGGTTCGTGACCTGATTTTCATGTTACTGAGGTTTGGAAGGAGTGAAGAGACGGCAGTGTGCGTAGAAACTGTGCCGAACTTATGTACAGTCGAGAGCAATAATTCACACCAAACTTCCCAGCGATAACAATGTATGGCAGAGTTGATGGATGTTTTTGTATAACGACGTATTGTTGGTATTTACTGACTTCTTTACAATACATTTCTTGCATGTTACAGAGCAGCAGGTTCATATTCAACAGGGATGCTCTTGGCGAATTTCTGGCTCTCGACTGTACACATGCTAGATCATATGTATCCTCCAGTCTATGCCTTGGTCTAGTACTAAAACTGACTACGCCAAGGTGTAAGCCAGTCCTCAATCTAAGAACTGACTATAGGAAATGGTTACAACGGATTCAATTCTATGTATTACCGAATCTGTATGATGTGGGAAGGTCGAGCGTGTATTATCTGTCATCACAGGTGTCAGTAAGAATGCAAAAAAAAAAAAAAAGGGGGGGGTTACTTCCCTTTCACAATCTCTGGTTTAATAATATTGCCACAGGTCTCCAATAATTTTTTTTTTTTTTTTAATTACGTGGATCTTGGTTATTTTCTTCCTTTTTCAGCTTATCTGTCGTAGTTCAGTAACAGAATATGACAATGCTAAGCTCAATATCCTTTCCACAGAACTTCTTCGTGACTAGCACCATATCATAATGTTAATCTGTTGTTACTTCTCAACATTCAAGACGTGGAGATGGCAATTTTACGCCTAATTAAAGTGTACAGAGTATTGGACTTAGGTTAATAAGGAAACTTGCGGTGTTTATCATCCAAGGGAAAGCTGTCTTGAATTATACTATCATAGAACTTAGCAGGGACGAAATATACAGGTCACCTATGCCTACTCTCTGCCAATGCATGTACATATCTATCTATATATATCTATCTATTTTACCTACACTATCAAGCCTGTGAATAAAAAAGCACTTAGGACAGTACTGTTGAAGCTAAGGGCGTGAAGCTGTGAAGGCACCCATTTTTTTTTATGATAATATCTGAAGCACGATGATAATGATAAAACATGCCTGACCTTTCTGTATCGTTCCCCACTACACTCCGTAATGTGGGATGCAGGCTGGTCATATTACCAAACACTAGTGCTCCACAAACAACCTTAAAAAATTTGAGGTTTGTTTACACTTTCTTCCTGATTTCAAAATACAGTCGTGAGATCCCAACGACCGATGAAATAGTGCCAGAACAACATTTCTTCTTATATCTGGGTGTCGGGAACGTCCAATTAACTAATCATGGAGGATGATAACAACCTGATTTACTTTAGTCAGTTTCAATAAAAAAAAAAAGATAATATCTATCTATCTATCTACTGCCAGACGCCATGATCCTGTTAGGGGTGTCCGTTTGTTTTTGAGTTTGTTGTTTTAGTGCGCGTCCACACGTGCGCTCAAACAAGTGCTGGCAACATGTAAGCAACACAGTAACGAACACGCTGCAAAACATGTTGGGAACAGCAGCGTCCAGATCATGTTGGCAACATCATTATGAAGTCTCAGCTGCCTGGTATGGACACACTTATCCCATCACCTCTGCTGCCAGTGTTCGAAGCTGCACTGAAACATGCTTGCATACATCTGTCCAAATACTGCTGCAAACATGTTCCCGAATATGTTGCATGCCGTGTTGCCAACATAAGTTCGAGGGCACGTGTGGACGTGCCCTTACAGGGTTGGTTATATGGCTACCATCGAGCATTGTAAATGGTCTCCGGGCTTACTGGTAACCATTAGGCTTGTCATTTAATGTAAAGTCACCTGAAAAAAAAAAGGAAGAATAATAAGTGACAGGAGTGATGGGAGAAATAGGAAGAGAAGACGGCAGACACAGAAAAAGAACGATGGCAGCACTACATAGAGTGAGTGGATGATGGCCGCCACAAAAGATAATATCCGTTCACCAGAGAGAGAGAGAGAGAGAGAGAAAACTTCACCTAACGGTAGTGTCAAATACTGAAGTCCGTTCGCCTCCCCTGACTCCTTCTCATTCCTTGATTCACAGAAAATGAGACACAGTGTACAAAGATGCATAATATCACCCACTTCAGTCCACCACCTCACTCTGAAGCGTTCTATCTATCCAGCCATTATACAGAGGCAGGAGAGACACACATTTTAGTATCTGACTGTACAGGTGTGAGCAAAAGTTCGCCAACAAAGCACTACCAGCATTGTGTCCTGCCTTCAGTCCTTCCATTATGTACCTTTTTGTTGTCTGCTTCACACTGTTTCTGTCCTTCCTTGTTTTACTCTAACGTTGTGTGCTTCATGCTGCAATCCCTTATTAAAAAAATTAATACATTCCATTGCTACATGCGATAGAGAAGTATCGGAGAACTTTAGCTCGTGGCTGTAAATGTCGAGAATATCCACACGGACTTTCCTGCTTGCCTTTTACTGCCAGAACCCTTCCCTCAACTCTGTATGCTCTGATTGGCTCATGTTTTCCACTTGGTTTTGCAGTCTAGTTTTCTCCTAATTTAAGAAGCTTTTGGATTTTTTTTTTTTTTTTTTTTGGGAGGGGGGGGGGGGGTTGTACCTGGTCGTGATTTCAAGGCTATGTTTGTAACTGTATTTAATCTTGCTTAATGTCGCTTATGACTGGTGTGGTATGGTGTATGACTTGTATAATGTATGACTGTGGTGTAGTGTATGACTGTGGTGAGTGACTGATGTAGTATGTCTGAGGCGTAGCGTATGAATGTGTGGTGCGTCGTATGATCATGTGGGACGGACCTGATGTGGTGTGTAACTATATGGTGTGGTGTGGTATGGTGTGTGATTGTGTTGTGGTATGCCATGTAATTACGGCTTGGTGGGTGACTGTGTGGTACAGTGCTCTCGGGTGTGATGTAAAACTGTAGGGTCTGTGTAAACCAGTATCTGATGCTTTATAAATTCATGTCTGACAAGTTCAATCTATAAATAATTCTAATTCTTGGCCAGATATATTTATGTCTGACTGACTCACATAAATCTTACGATCTTATAATTCTTTTCCTGTGTCATATTTCTGACGCGTTTCATGTCTTCCTCGTTCACGTTTTAGATTTTAGTCATTCATGTCTCACTGAGGTATAATTTATTTTACTACTGGTGTTTCTCTCAGATAAAGTTTCTTGGTGTCAGCTTGAACAGACGAAAATGCACTCGTAATAGTGACACTGTTCGGTCTGACTCACGTAAAGGGAAATTTAAAGTACAGCTGATTTTACACATTCACTCACTCTTACCTAACTCATCTTCACTC
>NC_137015.1:8504044-8544044 GCF_032717465.1 Coenobita brevimanus
CCCTTCCTCTTTCTCCCCCTCCTCCTCCATACCATCATCATCATCATTCATCATCACCATAATTTTCGTCTTCCTCCTCCCTTCCTTCCTCTTCATCCTCCCCTCCATTTCCTCCTTCTCCTCCTGCAAATCATCATCGTCACCAATAGCATTCTACCTTTCTCCCGTTATAAATGTGTCAGAAATTATATTGAAGAAGGAAAACGCAAATGTAGAACAATCATTCGGGTATCCAGAAAAAAAAGTCACACCTCAATTAAAAAAAAAATCATGGACTCCTTTGAAATTAATGTAAAGGGAATGAATATCACGACCGACTAAGGAAAATTGATATGGGAATGAGGAATAAGGAAGAATTATACGGTGGAATGAGGAAAGAATGAAGTAAAATTAGAATGAGGAATTGGGGATGTAAAACTGGAATGAAGAATAGGGGATAAGAAAAATTGGAATGAGGAATAACAGGGAGAAAGTAAAATTCGAATGAGGAATGGAGAGAAAGGAGAGAACTGGAATGGGGATCAGAGAGAAAGAAGTAGAATTAACATAAGGAATAAAGATAAAATTAAATCCTCACTCAGCGTAGAGTCACGAAACACCACATCGAGTGAGTGGACGGCGGCCTCTTGAGAATTTGGACCTTACCATACCCCAGTCCGGTTCCTCAGACCATTAAACCACGAGGAAGGAGGCAAAGAGAAGGTGGAAATGAGTAGAGGCAAAAGAACTTATTAAAGAAATAGGAAAGGAAGGAGGAGAAGTAGAGATGGTTAATAGGCAGGAGATGAAAGGAACAGAGAGAGAGAGAGAGAGAGAGAGAGAGAGAGAGAGAGAGAGAGAGAGAGAGAGAGAGAGAGAGAGTTTTAAAACGTACAGTGGGGCGAAAGAAAGTAATGTCAAGAAAGAAAGCGAGAGAGAGGAGGGAGAAAGGGAGAAGCGAATGTAAAATAAGTAAGATATTTGACAAGGCACTCAAGAGGGTGGAGAAAGCACTTTGGAGAGAGAGAGAGAGAGAGAGAGAGAGAGAGAGAGAGAGCAAACCACTTAAAGCAGAAGTTCCCATATGCCTGCAGGGTGGCGACAAAGATGAAAGACAAACCTAAAAATGAGTAGTCTCTCTCTCTCTCTCTCTCTGTTTATCCATGTCTCTATATCAATGTATCTCTATATCTATCCAACTATATCTTCTTTATCTATGTGACTGTATGTCTGTCTATCTCTATCAATGTATCTGTGTACTAGCTATTATTCATCCATCCATCTGTATTTACGTACCTGTATATCTGTCTATCTATCCACCTATCTATCTATAATAAATACTAGCAACATAATTTCAATCACAATATTATAAAGCAAATATAATACGAATCATCCATTAACCTATACCCTTTCCAGACATGACCCAACCAAACCGTAAAAACACGTAATAACACAAACAAGCTATAATTTCGTATTCACGCACGGGACGCAACAATTATATCAGGAAATTATTCACCACCCATGCATAATGTATAAAGTTCGCGGGACTGAATAATGAATGGAAGATGCGGCTCATTTTGCCTGGCCACTTCGACGACACTTCATTTTTGTATTTTTTTCCCCACCATTATTCCATATCGTGCGGATATAGGAATCGCCCCTGTTCGTCCGTCTGTCTGTCTGTCCGTCTGTTCGTCTTTCCATCCGGGTCTGTATCTCGGAAACTAACCGGTGGATTGGCTTCATATCACAGAGAAAGATAGAGTATGTGTCGTAGTTGATGCCCGAATATGTAAAATTGCCATATTGTCTGAGCTTTACGAGCTATGACCATACATGGAAAAATCTGCCTTGAGATATTTTGGAAACTTCTTGCTGAATTATCTTAATATCTTACAGAAAGATAAGAATATAAGTCCCAGTTTATGTCCATATATATGAAATTGCCACATTGTAAGTATTTTACGAGCTATTTCCATATAATAACACTCACCTGTAAATAGCTGTATCTTGAAAACTATTTGCTGGATCATCTTCACTTCTTAGAGAATGACAGTGAGCAAGTCCTTGTTTATGCCTCTACATATCAAACTGTCATAGTTGTTAGTGCATATCTATATATTCTTTACCATTTGGTGGGGATAAGTCTTTGCTAAAGGCCTGTTTGTTCTGGATCCCTTCACCATATTTACGATAGTGGGAATGGCTAGATGATGATGATGATAGTTATGATGGTGGTAAAGGGTTTTAGATGATGATGATGATGATGATGTGTTTCGGTTGGTGATGATGATGATGTTGGTGTTGATGATAATAATGATGATGATGATGATGATGACGATGTTCAAAATTTTGCAAACGCTGCTGCTGCTGATGATGATGATGAAAAGACTACGACCAAATATTTATGACACTGACAATTATGATGCAGATCTGACGACGATGACGATGTTGATAAAATGAAAAGGAAGAAATTTATTACATTTTTCGCACCTGTTCCACTTTTCCGTTTTTTGAAATTCAGAGACGTCAGGTCCTTTATCAATAATACACAGGCAGAACAGGGGGTAAAAGCCTCTCTCTCTCTCTCTCTCTCTCCCCAGTAGCTTTTGTGTGTTCATCTTTATATCACGTCTTGTCCTCGTCCTGTTCATCTCTCTCTCTCTCTCTCTCTCTCTCTCTCTCTCTCTCTCTCTCTGTGCAAAGTTAGAAATGTTAAATAATTCCTTCACTACGACAACGTTCAAATATTCCTACTACCACCAGACGATTTTATTCACCTTGAAAGGGGCCTCCCGTACTAAGGACGCTACAAACCGTCTCACTACAATGATGGGTATTCTTATTCCATTACTGATGCTACCAGACTATAATCCTTAGGGTAACCGTGGTGAAGAAGGGCTTAGATAAACAAACTGCACCAAGTTCATCTATGTAGTCAGTAGGCATGACTGATTCGTGAACAGGGAAAATGGATAATTTTAAATGGGCACTGATGACTGTTCGAGCCAGTGACGTGAACGAGAATACTTGGCTTCATCCGAAATTTGGGGTGCATAATTCTTGACATACTCGTAGATGGTCTGTAAAATTTCCCTGCTTTAGTTGCACCATTCTTTTCCCGTTTCCCAGTTACTGAGCGAACGGCGGCGTCATAACTGTTCGAAAAAATCAAGAAAACTGGCTTTTGGTGGCATCTAACCTCCTGCCCCCCTCCTCCCCAGAGAGCTAAATATAACCGAAAAACGTCAACAAACATTTCCGCTAGACAAGAACAGAACATCAAAACTGTTTTCAGTTATTACGTCAATCATCACATGTTACACCTTTGTGAAACTGTGAGGAAACCTTCCCCCCAGTGGTGCCTGTCATACAGAAAAAAGCCAAACATAGCCGAGAAAAGGTCAAACTATAACGTCGTTCATTCGGACACGTTCCACACCTGTGGTGTGGACGCCTATCTTTTACTTATACTTTGTATTCCCTATTTTCTTGTTTTCCTACCCACCTCATTCATTCATGATACTATGGCTAAGATGATGATGATAATTGTTATCATTACTAAAATGACAGTATTCAATGGCAGCTGAGACTGGAGGAGGAGACTGGGCAGCTTATTTTTATTCTAAGTCTATGAAATATCTACAATGTGTGTAATGGAGAGTTGAGATGAAGTAAGATAATGGTCCTGGAAGGTGAACTGAACTGTATTAGCACGAACGGGGCTAGGCGTAGCTTGACTATACTCTTTTCACCTTAACCTGACCCAAATATTCATTCTTTTATTCACTGGTAGAAAAAAACAATACTATGGCTGTCCATCTTTCCCGCAACACTTCTACGTGACTAGCATAATAGCCTACTCTTTTTCTGTTTAACCAGCATTCGAGATGAAGACGGCATTTTTAGTGAAGCTGGAGTATAAGAGTATTAGTGAGACAGCATATTTGGCCTGAGACGTAAGTACAGATGAAGGACTGGCGGATGACAAAAACAAAATGAAATGCCAGCTGAACACCAGAGACTTGAGAAGGTACCTGCAGATTTACCTGTTATAGTTCTTTTACCGTAACTTGGCCCAGATTTTTCCCCTTTTGTTGCTTATTTCACCTAACTTAGCAGCATTATAAGACACTACTGTGGTTCTACATAATTTCCTTTGCACTCCTTCATGACTAGTACCATTTTCTATCGTTAATCTCTTGTTATAGCTCGGTATTCTAGACGGAGGATGACAGATATAGGCCAGGTTATATAAAAAATGGTAGTGCTGTTATCGGCCAACATTTTGTAGTGATTATAGCTTAATTTTCCTTCACAGACAAAAAGCATCCGTTGTTTCGTTCTTATGTCTGCTCATTGCGTCCCTCTTTCCCATACTGTATTCGATATTAAGCTTCATGGTGGTAGCTCAATATCATCAGCTTCGAGTGACTTACTCATGATCCGACTTTACTTTCTGAGGTCCTGAGGGAATTTTTGCGGTAAGTATGATGATGATGACACTGAAAACGAAAGTGAAATGAAGGTGTATTTTTTACAATATGTGTTCCTACTTCATCTTCTGGCGTCCATAAATAATGTGTAATCAAGTAAAGGGTGTCACCCCACCTAACCCCTCCCTCCTCTCTCACCCCTTCCACCACTCGTCACTCCTCTTTTCAGTGTTCCCTTTCGTTATGCGTCCACTCCTTGCGATTGTGTTTTCATTCTCCCCCTAGGTTATCGAATTAGGTAAACCTCATGACCATCTCTCTGCCTCACCTCTGCCTTACCCTGCCTCACCTCTGTCTTATCCTGCCTCACCTCAGCCTTAACCTCTGTCCTGCCTCACCCCATCTCTCATTCTCCTCATGCCTCATCACCTTCTTTCAGTCCCCTGCCTAGACTTCAAATGACTCTTGCCTCGCTGATGCATCATCATCTCTGCCTACCCCGTCTCACACTCACGTCTCTTCCCTGCCTTGTATATCTGCTTAACCCATGCCTCACTATCTTGCCTCATCCCAGACTCTCTGTTCCTTGCCTATCTGACGCCTGCCTCACTACTGCATCGTCGCCTCTGCCTAACCCATGCCCTACCCTGCCTTATCCACATGTCTCTTTCCGCTTTGTACTGCTGCCTAACCCTTACCTCACCCCTCTACCTTGCCTTACCCTCATGTCTCTTCTCGGCCTTGTATTCCTGCCAAATCCTTGTCTCACTCCTTCGCCTGTCTTACCTCTGTCCTGTCACACTCCTGACCCTCTTCTCTCCAGATACTACTACCTCTCTCGCTCTCTCTCTCTCTCCTCTACATCTACTTACCTATCTATCTATATAGCTATTTGTCTCTGCCCTGCCTCACTCCTTACTCTTTCATGTGCTGCGTTACTGCCTGATCCCTGCCTCACTTTCTCTCTCCTGCCTCGCCTGTATCTTGTCTCACCCACTTCCCTGCCTTGTTCTGCTGCCTGACACCTGCCTCAACCTCATTTTTCACCTGTCTCATTCACACCGTTCTTCCTGCCTCTCTTGCACTTGCCTCACCTTCACCATTCCTGCTTAACACCGACTCACTTTCACAGCCCTTGCCTTACCTTCACCACCTGCCTTATCTTCATCACCTACCTCACCTTCACCACCCCTGCCTCAGTTTCATCACCCCTGCCTCAACTTCACCATCTCTGCCTTACCCACCTCTCTCCATGTCCTACCTTCACCAGTACCCCAGCCTCACTATGCCTCACATTCACCAGCCCTACCTCACCTTCACGACCCCTGCCTCTTCCTGCTCCACCCGTGCCTCACTTTCACCAATCCTGCCCCACCCTGCTCTCTCAACTCTGCCTGACCGCTGCCTAACCCTTACCACTCTTCCTGCCTTTATAACACTGCCTGGCCACTATGTTACACTCCCCTGCCTTCTGCTTCTCCCTCTTTCCTGCCTCACTTCTCTCTTACCCTGCCTTACTCTCTTCCATGCCTCATCCTCATTATCAATTCCTTTTTCTCTCTTTTACAATGGTTTATGTTCTCTCTCTCTCTCTCTCTCTCTCTCTCTCTCTCTCTCTCCGGCGACACCTCTTTCCTACCCTGTCTCACCCTTTTCTCTCTCACCTCCGTTTATTTCTGTCTTTATACTGTCCTTCATTTCTGACCCCCCCCCCCCCAGAACCTCGCTTTACCCCTGTCTATCTCACCATCCCTACCTCACCCCTTCCTCACCTCTCCTTCACCCCTGCCTCACCCTTTCGTCATCTCTCCCTCACCCCTTCGTCACCTCTCCTTCACCCTTACCTCACCCAAAACTCATCCTTACCTCACCCCTGCCTCATCCCTTGCATCCTAACCTCACTCCAATCTAATCCCTTCCTCCCTTCTCCCTGGCTCCAACCTAATGCCTACCTCTCCCTTCACCTCTGCCCCGCTCCAACTTAACCCCTCACGCACCCTGCCTCACCACTGCTCACTCCACCCTAACACCTGCCTCATCCTGTCTCACTCCAACCTAACCTCTGCCTCACCCTTCCTCACCCTTTATACATCTCTGCCTCACTCCAAAATAACGTCTACCTCACCTCTATGGCATCATTGTCACTCTGCCACGCCCCTGCTTCATCCCAACCTATCCTCTGTCTTATCTCTATGTCACTCTTGCCCCTGCCCTGCTTCACCTCTGCCTGGCACCTTTGTAAGTCACCTGGCCTCACACACCGGCAATTAACCTGCCTCACCCGCACCTCATAACACTGTGTCACTTATGACTCATTACTCTCTCTCTCTCTCTCTCTCTCTCTCTCTCACACACACACACACACACACACACACACACACACACACACACACAATATGATGATTGTGATGACGATGATGGTGACAGTGATGATAATGCTGCTATTGCTGCTGCTGCTGATGATGATGATGTAACAGCAATGACGGTAATGACACGGTTCTGACGATGACTGATGATCAGAACGAAGTACGGTAAAGCTTATTGATACTGATGTACAGTACAACTAACAGTGATAATGATGGTGAGTACGCTAATGATGGAGACAGTGATTACTATAATAAAAAGCATAAGAGAGCGCATACCTCCACCAGTTACTGCAATTTCTCATTTCTACCACGCGACTACCATCACATTTCACATAGTTAAGTTGGCCTAAGGGTACGATCCCGGCCCCGTAACACAAGATCAGAGAGTGTATACCTCCGCCACCGCCAACACAATTTTTAACTTATTCCTGTACCCGTATCAGGATCCATCCAAATTAAACTCCTCCACGACCCACTGGTTACCTATCCACCAGATTTCATAAAGTATGGTAACAACTTCTTGAGGTATCTTGTACACAAACAAACAGACATGGGTTAATATGTAACGGCCGTCATACTTCGTTGTCGGAGGAGGATGACGAGGACGATGATGAAGAAAATAATGGTGATGATGATGATGATGATGATGATGATGATGATGATGAAAATGTATTACAGTATGACGACAATGATGATGATGATGAAAATGTATTACTGTATGACGACAAAGATTATCAAATAAATAGGATAAAGATCAAGTCCTACTGTAATAAAGACAACAAAGATAATGAGCACAACAATAAGAATATAATGATGAAACTAAAAAAAGAAAAACTAACTGTCGAATTCCGCCAAAAAAGGAGATAAAATAAAAACAGGAACAGCCAAAGGACCGAGATGCTGGTTAACTGAAAGGCGGATCCCAGAGGCTAAGCTTATGAAAGGCCAATCAGTGAGTGTGAGAGACAGGAATGAACAACCTAAGTCCGACAGTCTTGGAAGGAGAGGGGGAGGGAAAGAAGGAAGAGATAGGGAGGGAAAGAAGGAAGAGAGGGGTGGGTAAGGAGGAGGGGAGGGGGAGGGAAAGAAGGGAGAGGGGTGGGAAAGAAGGGAGAGGGGTGGGAAAGAAGGGAGTGGGGTGGGAAAGAAGGAGAAGGAAAGGGAAAGAAGGGAGAAGGGTGGGAAAGAAGGAGAAGGGGAGGGAAAGAAGGGAGAGGGGTGGGTAAGGAGGAGGGGAGCGGGAGGGAAAGAAGGGAGAGGGGTGGGAAAGAAGGAAGGGAGGGGGAGAGAAAGAAGGGAGAGGGGTGGGAAAGAAGGAGAGGCGGAGGGAAAGAAGGTGTAAGGAGAGAGGAGAGGAAGGGAGAGACGGAGAGAGGAATAAGTGATACAGAAGGCTGAGAGAGAGAGAGAGAGAGAGAGAGAGAGAGAGAGAGAGAGAGAGAGAGAGAGAGAGAGAGGAAACCATACAAAAGGAAGGATGGCGGAAGCAAACCTGAGAAGAGAAAAAGGGGTAATTCTAAAAAGACCATGTGCGATAAGAGAGGAAGGTATTAAAGAGGAGAGGAAGGGTGGAGACGAGGAGAGAGAGGAATGGAGGAGAGGAGGTGAGAGAGGAAGGGAGGAAAAAAGTATGGAGGAAAACTGGAGGAAAGGAGAGAAAGAGGGTGGCGGAGAAGAGGGAGGGTTAAGATAAAGTCCAATCGAAGAGTGTGAAAGATAGGACTACCCAGCCTAAAGTCCCCTGTGTCAAGAGTAGAGGAAGGAAGGAAGGAAGGAAGGAATGAAGGGAGGATGGAAGGAAGGAATGCAAGCAGGCAGCTACGCAAGTACGGAGGAAGGAAGGAAGGAAGGAAGGGAAGGAATGAAGGAAGGAAGGAAGGCAGGCAGGCGGGAAGGAAGGAAGGAAGGAAACGAATGAAACGATGAATGCACGAATGAATAAATGAAGCATGTAAGTAATTGAGGAAGGAAGGAACGAAGGAGTGACGGACGGACGGAGGAAGGAAGGAAGGTAGAGAACAAGGAAGATTAAGTTATGAAAGCCCAATCAGGAAGTGTGAGGGACGGGGAGGAACAGTCTTAAGTTCCCTGTGTCGAGAGTAGGAAGAAAGAAGGAAGAGGAGGAAGAAGGAAGGAATGGAGGAAGAAGGAAGGAAGAGGAGGAAGAAGGAAGGAAGGAATGGAGGAAGAAGGAAGGAAGAGGAGGAAGAAGGAAGGAAGGAATGGAGGAAGAAGAAAGGAAGAGGAAGAAGAAGAAAGGAAGAGGAAGAAGAAGAAAGGAAGAGGAAGAAGAAGAAAGGAAGAGGAAGAAGAAGAAAGGAAGAGGCAGAAGAAGAAAGGAAGAGGAAGAAGAAGACGGAAGGAAAGGAGGATGAAGAGAGGATCGAGGTAGGATAAAGGGAAGAGAGAGAGAGAGAGAGAGAGAGAGAGAGAGAGAGAGAGAGAGAGAGAGAGAGAGAGAGAGAGAGGAATAAGCAAATGAAGAAGGAAGTCAAAGTTATCAGTGTGTGAGACAGGGAGGGGAGGAGGGAAATAGAGAGGGGAGGAGGGAAACATGGAGGGAAGGAGGTAGAGAAGGAGGGAAGATAGAAGGACGGAGGAAAGAGAGGAAGGGAGAGTACAGGGAAAGGAAGGCACCTGAGAGGACAGAGGGGGGGGAGGAGGAAGGAAAGAGGAAGAAAGTGATATGCAATGAGAAAGAAAGGGAGGAAAACTGGAGGAAGGAAGGAAGAGGAGAGAGGAAAGAAGGAAGGAGGAATGAATTGAGAAAAACGGAAAGAAGGAAGGAAGAAGGAAAGAAGAACGAAAATGGAAAGAAGAAAGAGGAGACTGAGAATTTGTTAAGGTATGGATTAAGATAGAATGGGCCACTTTATACTCAAGAGGGGAAGAGAAGAGGAGGGAGGGAGGAAAGTTGGGAGGAAGGAATGTATAGAGGAAGGAGAGTAGAGGGATGAGAGGGAGACGGAAAAGTGAATGAGGTGACGGAGGGAAGGAAAGGAAAGGAGTAGGGAAGGAAAGAAAAGGAGAGGAAGAGGGAAGGAAAGGAAAGGAGAGGAAGAGGGAAGGAAAGGAAAGGAGAGGACGAGGGTAGGATAGGAAGTCTTAAAAACAAAGTCCCCTGTAACTAGACTATGACCATCGTGGGAAATCGACAGGAAGGATAAATGAAGGGAGGAAGGAGGGGAGGGAGGGAAGAGGATGCAAGGAAGAAAGGACGGGGAGAGGATGGAGGAGAGGAAGGAGGAGATAGGATGGGAGGAAGAAGGGACGAGATACGACGGAAGGAAGGGAGAGAGGAAGGAGAGGGGAAGAAAGGGAAGGAAGGGAGAGAGTGGAGAGAGGAAGAGATGGAAGAAGGTGAGAGGTAAAAGGAAGATAGGAAAAGGGAGAGGGGAAGGCCAGATACTAAAAGGGGAGAAGGGAAGGGAGTACTGTACAAAGAACTACAAAGGAAGAAGGAAATAGGAAATTAAGAATGGAAGGTAGAAGGAAGGAAGATGAAAGGTTGGAAGACTGGAAGGAGGAAACAGAATCGAAGGAAGGACAAAAAATGGAAGGAAGGAAGGAAAGAGGGAGGAGAGAGAAGAGAAAGGAAGAAGGTGGAAAAAGGAAGAATGGAGGGAGGAGAACCAAGAGACAGGAGGAAGGTGGAGAAAGGAAGAAAGGTAGGAGAAAAGAGAAAAGTGGATGGAGAGGAAAGGAAGAAAGGAGAGAGGAGAAAGAAGAGAAAGGAAGAAAGGAGGGAGGAGAGAGAAAAGAAGAATGAGGGAGAAGGAAGAAAGGAGGGAGGAGAGAGAAAAGAAGAATGAGGGAGAAGTAAGAAAGGAGGGAGCAGAGAGAAAAGAAGAATGAGGGAGAAGGACTACACGAGGGGGGAGAGAAGAGGAAGGAGGAAGGAAGGAAAGGAGGAGGGACAGGGACGAAAGGAAGGAGGAGGAAGGAAAGAGAGAGAAGTAAAGGGGGTGGCATAAGGAAGAGATGGAGGGAAGAGCAACCTTAAGCACCTTATAAACCAGCTTATGGCCCGCATTCCCGATGTCTTAGCAGCCTCCCCAGCACCTCATCTGACACAGCTTATTTAGGCATATGACACCCTGCCGCACCATATGACACCTTGACACACTTTATGGCACCTTAACACTATATTATACCTTGACACTATATGACACCTTAGCTCTATATGGCACCTTAGCACACCATATGGCACCTCAGCACACTATATGGCACCTCAGCACACCATATGGCACCTTAGCACACTATATGGCACCTCAGCACACCATATGGCACCTTCGTACACTATGGCACTAACATACCATATGGCACCTTAACACACCATAAGGCACCTCAGCACACCATATGGCACTAACACACCATATGGCACCTCAGCACACCATATGGCACCCTAACTCTCTCAGCTAAGAAAATCGTATGGCTGTTGCTGAGGAATAATTCTAGAGTTATTCCAAACTTCAGAGGGTTAATGGTACCAGTATTATCACTCGGGCTCCTATGACTCACTTCCAGCTGAATAAAATCGTCTGGGGTTAGATGAAACAGAATACAAGACTTATTCCGATCATGAGAGGGTTCACACTTTCACTATGTTCATTTTATTCTTGCTGTCTCCAAACAATTTTACTCAGCTTTAGGGACTTTATTTTTTTTTGAGCTGGGAGGGTTGACTGTCTTCCCTAAGCTTTCTAATTTGAGGTATTTCTTAAGATGAATAAAATCGTCGGAGATAATAGTAAATGTTGGGTAATCCTATCGAATGAGTTAATATTTTTTGTATGTACAGGTGAAGGCAAGAATAGGCTACTGACCTACTTTATAATAATAATAACAATAATAATAATAATAATAATTATTATTATTATTATTATTATTATTATTATTATTATTATTATTATTACTATTATTATCATCATTACATCAACTACTTACTACTACTACCACCATCACCAAATGTTTCGATATTTACGTTCAAAGCAGTAGGCTACCTAATGCAATCTGTGCCAATAGTAGTAGTACTAGTAGTAGTAGTGGTAGTAGTAGTAATAATAGTAGTAGTAGTAGTAGTAGTAGTAGTAGTAGTAGTAGTAATAGTAGTAGTAGTAGTAGTAGTGATAGTAGTAATACCAGTAGTAGTAGCAGTAATTATATAATAGTAGTGGTGGTGGTGGTAGTAGTATAGCAGTAGTGGTTGACGCAGAAGTAGTAGTAGTAGTAGTAGTATAGTAGTAGTGGTTGAAGCAGAAGTAGTAGTAGTAGTAGTAAAAATAGGGTGAGAACTTCTGTGAAATATGCAAACATATATCGCTGAGAAAGAGACTTGGAGGCGCCAGAAAGGTTTCAAATCTCATGGGGATGCACCCATTTGTATATCAGCAGGACTTAACAGGGAGGGCAGGGGAGGGAGGGAGGAATGGAAGAGGTGAGAGGAAGAGTTGGGGGAGAAAGGAGGGGGAAAGGAGGGAGGAATGGAAGAGGTGTGAGGAAGAGTTGAGGGAGAAAGGAGGGGAGAAAAGAGGTAGGAAAGGAAGAGGTGTGAGGAAGAGTTGTGGGAGGAGAAAGGAGAGAAGGAGGTGGAAGGGAAGGTGGGAAGGAAGGAGGGAGGAAGGCGGGGAAGGAGGAAGGGAAACAGGAAGTGAAAGTTATATTAAAAAAAAAAAAAAAAAAAAAAAAAAAAGGAGGAAGCAAGGGGAAGGATGTTGGAAAAACGGAAGGGGAACAGGAGAACTTTCAGGGGAGGACATGACAAGAGAGAGAGTGAAAGGGCTGGAAAAGAAGAAAGAATAAGTAAGGAGAGTTCAACGAGGGAGAGTTAGAGAAGGAGGAAAAGAAGAAAGGCAGGAGTGAAGAAAAACGAAATACAGAAAAGTGAGTATGTGGAAAAAGACAGGAAGAACGGAAGAAGACAGGACAAATGGGAAAGGGAATGGGATAGGATTATGAAAGAGGGAACGAGAAGAGATGAAGGAGGGAAAGAAAAAGAGAGAAATGGAAGAGAAGGCAAGGAAAAGGCGGGGAAGAAAAGTGTAGATGGGTTGAAGGGAAAGAAGAAAGAATGAGAATGAAGGAAAATAAGAGAAACTGGTAACAAGAAGAAATATATAGGGACTTGGCACAGGGTCGTGTGGAGGAGTACTAAGTGAATTTCTCTCTCTCCCTCCCTCGACACTTAGGAGCGAAGGAAGGGAGAGAGAATGAAGGGAAAAAGGGAGGAAGAAAGAAGGAATAGGAATTGGTGGAAAGGCGAGGGGAAAGATTATAAGAGAAGGGAGACAGGAAGGAGGAAAAGAAAAAGAAAACTCAGAAGATGGTTGTTCGGGGAAGGGCAAGAGGGGAAGTGAAGGGAATGGAGGGGCAGAAAAGGGGAATGGAAGGGGAAAGAATGGGGATAAAAGAGGGGAGAGAGGAAGAGAGGAGAGAGGAAATGGAGCAGAGGAAGGGATGAGAGAAGGTATAACAGGAAGGAAGAGAGGGAGGGAAAACGAAATGGAAAGAGATAACACGAGAAGTAGATGATGATTATGAAGGGGCTGTGTGGTGAGAGGCGGAAGGAAGAAGGAAGAAAGAAAGAAAGAATGAAAAAAAGAAAGAAAAAGGAAGGAAGGAAGGGAGGAAGGATGATGATTAAAAAAAATGAAACGATACAAAGGGGGGAGGAAGGAGGGAAGAAAAATATGAGAAGGAAAGCAGGAAGAAAGAGAATATGAGAGTCGAAATGGGATCGTAAGGGGTAAAACAAGACGGATATCCCTTTCTTACTAGACACTCTGAAGGAAGAGAGGGAGAAGGGAGGAAAAAGGGAAGAGAAAGAGCAGGGAAAGGAAGAGATGGATGGTGGGACAGTTTGAAGGAAGGGAGCAAGGATGAGGAGGGGGAAGAGAAGGAGGAAGGAAGAGCAAGAAGGAATAAAAGTGGGTGGGAAGGGATAGACAGAAGAATATGAGAAGGAAAAATGTAGCAAGAGACGATGACACTAAAGACGGGAAAGAAGGAAAAGGGAGAAAAGAAGAAGGGAGCGAAAAGGGAGAAAAGAAGGGAGCGAAAAGGGAGAAAAGAAGGGAGGGAAAAACAAGGAGTAAGTGGGTGGGAAGATAAAAGGAAGAAAGGGAAAAACAGGAGGAAGAATATGAGAACAGGACAAAAGGTAGGAAGAGAAGATGAGAGTCAGAGATGGACTTTGTGTGTGGTTGGACAAAATAGGATCTCTCTCTCTCTTTCTCTCCCTCTCTCTCTGTTAGATGGGAGGAGAGAGTGTGGGGAGTGAGGGAGAGAAGGGAGTGAGATGAACACTACGATAAGCATGGGAGACGAACTGTGTGTGTGGTAGAACAAAACGAACCTCCCTCCCTTACTCCTCATTCTGAAGGGGAGGAGAAGGACAAGGGAGAAAAGAGAGTGGGAGGAAGATTGAGGAGCGATAAAGGAGGAGAGGAGAGGAAAGGGGAGTGAGAAAGAGGGAAGGGAAGAGAAGGGAGGAAGAATATAACAAAGAAAACAGGAAGAAAATATAAGGCCTAAATGGGATCTTGTGTGTCAGGATCAAACAAACTTCTCTCCCTCCTTCACTCCTCATTCAGAAGGGAGGAGAGAGGAATGGAGTAAGAATGGGGAGGAAAGAAGGATGGAGGAGGGAAAAACGCGAAAAGAAAACAAGGGGGGAGTGGGCGAGAACAGATGAAACTCGGAATGGGAACGTGTGGGGTTGCATAAGATGGATCTCCCTCATTCATTCCACTCCGGAAGAGAGGAGGGGAGGCAGGGAGGACAGACGAGGGGAGAAAAATTGAGAGAGGACGAGGAATGTAACAGATGGAAGAGGGAAGGAAGGATGGAGGGGATATGTAAGAGAAGATAGGGGGGAGTAAGAACGAAACAGGAAGAGGAAGAAGGAAGAATAAAAGAGATGGAAATAAAAGATGTAAGAATGAATGAGAAGGAAATCAGAGAGGAGGGAGTGATGAGGGAAGAAGTGAGAATGTAAGAAGATATCATGGAAGAAGAGGACATGGTAATTCAGAAAAGGGCTACGTGGAGCAGGACACGACATATTACCCTCTTTCTCGCTTGTCACTACGAAGAGAGGAGAGGGAGGAAAAAAACAGGGAGGAGAAGGGACTGGAGGGAAAATGAGAGTGAATGAGGGAGGAAGAATGGAGAAAAAAAAGGCAGGGAGGAGAAAGGGCTGGAGGGAAAATCAGAGAGAAAGAGGGAGAAAGAATAAAGGTGTAATTTAACCTGTTTCGTGAGGTACATAACGACAGCCATATTGTCATGTCCTTTGAAAATTTTATCTTCTTTGAACTGATCCCACTGTAATCTGCATTATCATAATTGAAACAGATTTAACTCTTCTGCAGATTTCGCTACTACCATACATTGCCCTTCAATCTGGGTATCATTTTTGTTTACTGTAACAAATATATAGTTTCTCCATGTCCTTTATTTGTAATACAGTGACCAATACTGAACACAATACTTCAGCTGTGGGCGCACTGATGAATAATACAGTCAGACACTACACCTCACCTATTAATTAACTACTACTTTACACGTACGAAACATCCGTCTCATTACTCTCTTCATAATTATTATCTGTGAGCTGAGAATCATACCCTACCACTTTCAGCTAAGGAATATTACCCACCAGAGGAAAAGTGAGACGCAGAAGATGAGAAAAATTAGACGGAATTTTTGTCTCTTGAAAGTATACGGCGAGAACATCCACGTATTTGAATTCCTTTGCTCTGCCTGCGAATCCAATTAGTTTGTTTGCCTTCTTTACTGCCGCTGTGCATTGCTGTCTCTGCTTTAAACCATTTTTATTTATTATTCCAAAATCTTTTACGTGGTTCACGTTTCTAGCGGAATATTGTTCGTGGTATTGCTGGCGTTTTATTTTTACCATCACTATTCTGGGAGAGGGAGAGGGAGAGGGAGAGGGAGGGAAAGGGAGAGGGAGAGAGAGGAAGAGGGAGCGGGAGAGGGAGAGGGTGAGGGTGCGAGGGTGAGGGAGAGAGGGAGAGGGTGAGGGTGAGGGTTAGGGTAAGGATGAGGATGAGAATGAGGGAGAGACAGAAATGGTGAGGATGAGGATGGGTAAGGATGAGAGCAATGGAAATGTTGATGCTGCAGGGTAAGGATGAGAGACTGGGAGAGAGAGTGAGGATGGAAGAGGAAGAGGAGGAGAGTGGTGTTGATTTTAGGATGAGGGAGACAAAGAGAATCAGTGAGGGTGAGGATGAGGGAGAGACAGAGAATCAGTGAGGGTGAGGATGAGGGAGAGACAGAGAAACAGTGAGGGTGAGGATGAGGGAGAGACAGAGAAACAGTGAGGGTGAGGATGAGGGAGAGACAGAGAAACAGTGAGGGTGAGGATGAGGGAGAGACAGAGAAAGAGTGAGGATGAAGATGAGGGAGAGACAGAGAATCAGTGAGGGTGAGGATGAGGGAGAGACAGAGAATCAGTGAGGGTGAGGATGAGGGAGAGACAGAGAAACAGTGAGGGTGAGGATGAGGGAGAGACAAAGAAACAGTGAGGGTGACGATACGGGAGAGACAGAGAAACAGTGAGGGTGACGATACGGGAGAGACAGAGAAACAGTGAGGGTGACGATACGGGAGAGACGGAGAAACGGTTAGGGTGACGATACGGGAGAGACAGAGAAACGGTTAGGGTGACGATACGGGAGAGACAGAGAGAAACGGTTAGGGTGACGATACGGGAGAGACAGAGAAACGGTTAGGGTGACGATACGGGAGAGACAGAGAGAAACGGTTAGGGTGAGGACGGGAATGACTGAAGTGATGGTGATTGGAACAATAACCTGTGGGGGGAAAATTATATTATTATCGTTATCATTGCTATTACTATCGACATTATTAACGTCTTTGTCATTGATATCATGAATGCCATCATTATTTTTATCATCGCCATCATTAATATCGTCTTTGATATCCGCTATCACCATCAACATTACAAAGAAAGACGACGACGGTGATAATGATGACGAGGATGATGCTGATGCTGTTTTACTGTTATTTCTTAGGTTTTTCTTAATCGTAAAGCCAAATTAAGTCACGGGCGACAGCTCTATGCAGTTTTTCATAAAATATCACACATCATTACTGTTCAATACTTTCCTTACTATGATGATCCTGGCCCTCTCAAAAAAAAAAAAAAAAAAAAGTAGAATCCACATGGGAAAAAAGATAATAATAAAAGCGGAACTATTAACAGAATGCGCACTTCAATTCGGTAATATTTCAAATCTTCAAACTTCCCAGTTCCACCTCATCGGGAAACCATCTAGACAATGTTTTATTTTATTCAGTACACATAAAACGTTGACCACAGCCTCAGTTACCCTCTGTCTGTATCTGTGTCTACTAGTATCTATCCGCGTTAAACTCACAGCTAGACTTCTGTGCTGTGATTATAAACTCTTCCAAGATTAGTCCCTTTAATCCTACGACGTCTTTACTGCTTTATTCTTGCCATCTCGAGACGGTTTTATTCAGCTTGGGGCAAACTTCTATATTCTTTTTACTCTAACTTGCTCTAAAACTGCCATCTCTCTATCTCGAATGTCGAGTTCTAACAAGAGGCTAACACTAGAATATTATGCCAGTCACAAAAAAGTGCTATGGAAAGACGCAGACCCGTATCCTATCCTGCCACTGAGCTACGTGAAATAAGCTACCAAAGAGCTAAATACTGGGCCAAGTTAAGGTGAAAAAACCATAGTAACGATGGGATTAATAAGGACTATATCTAACATCTCAAAGTCTCTCCAAAACTGAATAAAATCGTCGGCGGAGGCAATAATGGAAGACGGCGTATGAATTTGACTGAAATGCTATGGTTATGTGTAAGACTGCTTGATACTGACTGTTTTTACTCTACCTTCACCTGTACTGCTGACCAACACTTCAACAGCAAATTAATGAAAAAGTGACGGAAAAACAGAAAACAAGACGTGGTGGTAATAGTTAACTGATATGATACCTAGTGTGTGTGTGTGTGTGTGTGTGTGTGTGTGTGTGTGTGTGTGTGTGTGTGTGTGTGTGTGTGTGTGTGTGTGTGTGCGTGCGCGCGCCCCCCCCCCAACTTTTTCCTTCCATTTTGTCCCTCCCTCACTTTCTAAATATTCATATCTCAAAAAAGGACAACCTATTCTGGGCGATTCACCATGAACTCAGTGACGTAAATTTTCCTGGGATTAATTAAACGCATTTTTAGATCTATTTTTCATACAGGTACTCCTAGCTTTACAAGATTTTTTTTTTTTTCATTTATTTTTACCCAATTCCTGGAAACTGAATTAGCTCCCTGGTGTGTGTGTGTGTGTGTGTGTGTGTGTGTGTGTGTGTGTGTGTGTGTGTGTGTGTGTTTCCAATTTGCTCCCTGGTGGTAATGTCGCTTTTCTCATTCAGTTTTTCTCTCTTTTTTTTTTTTCCCCCTTAAGCTGTTCTTGTTATCACCAACCAATTTCATTCACATTCGAAAGGCTCCCTCGTACTGAAGGGATTAACAACACCTTTATTTAAAAATCTTTCTTAATGTAAACTCATCCGAAGCTACGAAAAAAATTTATATTAAAATAAAAACATAGGAGTGAAGAATTAAAAAATATATATCTATAGCAGAGAAGAAATCAACCAGAAAAAATATATATCGAAGAGAAGACATTACCCAAAGACATTACTGCATCGGCTTCACATACTCCCAGCTCTGTAGCCTATTTTTTCCCTATTTTTGCCCCATCTCGAGACTGGGGCAGCTCCCTGGGGGTTAATGTCAGTTTTATGCAAATCTCGTAAGGGTTTGTAGCAGTCCGTTTTACAAGATTCTGCTGCGCTTCCAAACTTCATTAATACGTTCTTCCCTGCCGGAGGTGCTTCCCAAGGTGACTGTCGAAAATAAAAATACAACAGCTAAATAAATAAATAAATAAATATTTGTGTTGCGCTAGCCAAAACTGTATTAAAAAGATGTTATACTGAAAATTTTTACGATAGTTCTGACCCCTTCACTATGAGACGTCTTCCTAAGATGAAAGTTCCTTAAAATCATGAGATCGAAAAACTAGCCTTGGATTGAAAGAAGGCTTAGGAATTTTCTTTCTCTTTTCTTTCACCAAAATATTTTTTTCCTACTTTTCCTCTAATTTTTTTTCCGACTCTGGCCATAGGCTGAAAACAACCCATTCCCTTGGGCCCAGCAATCCTCCTACGTACCACACACCTTCACAAGCCTATCGATTACACAAACGGTCATTAAAGGCAGATAATTCCTTTGTTAAGGTCCACTCTTCTCCTACAATACCACACGCAACAATCGAATTTACATCCAGGTCCCCAGTTATATTGCTGGGCGAACAGGGACAAAGGGGTAACAAACCTGATCCAACCGGCCCTAGAATCGAACTCAAGATCTTCCACTTGCGAACTGGGTATGCTAACACTGCCCCTCCGGCCGCCCCACATAATAAAATCGTAAATGAAGGATGATTTTTTTCTCATTCACTGCGAGAGGTTATTCTTGTGCTCGGTCAAAATGCTCATATGTGGCAATAAATAAATAAACAAATAAATAAATAAAATAAGAAAGTGCACACGAAATGCGAACTGAAATTGTTTTTAACCCCTTTACTGTAGTTCCTTCATCTTAAACTGGCTCAAAGTTTCGTTCTTTTTCAGTTTATTTCACGCAGCTCAATGGCAGATACAGACTATATTACGGTCTATATCCTTTTCATTGCACCTCGTTATTAGCACCATATTTCAGTGCCAATTTTTTGTTAGAACTCAGCTTTCAAAAAGGTAAGACAGCAATTTATCGCCAAGATAACGTAAAAGGAGTATGCAAGAGGTCTTCGCTATGATGAATGCTCAGTATGTTTTGTCAGTAGGAAGAATTAATCATGTGATCTTACTGAATGACTAATGGAATTTCTTATACTCCGTTTCTACCACAGGACTTTCCTGAGCTGAATAAAATCCACTGGGGTTAACATGAATAAAATATACAAAGACGTCATCATACTGAATGCAGGCACGGATTGCAGAGGTAGGGTGTACGACCTTCCCCTTATTTCTGGCAGTCCGATGTTTATTTATAATATAATTATGTTATTACACAAAATATATGGAAAAAAATATCTCACTGCACTTGCCTATATTATTGTATTCTTATGACTAAAACAGGTAAAATTAAAGCTAATTTTCATTTTTTTTAAGTTTAAATACATTAAAAAGTTATCATGCTAGAAATCACAGCCTCCCCCCCCCCTTTTCAGAGTGCTGGGTCCGGCCTAAGAAAGGGTTACTAGCCCTTTCACTATGACAAGGATTTCTTAAGTTGAAAAAACAAAACAAAATCTGTCTCGCGGTAAGAAATATATAAGCAGACGTTACCGTACTGAATAAGTTAACCCCTTCAATCCGATGACGCATTTTTCACGGTAATCAGGCCACCACCAGAAGATTTTTTTTTTTTTTTTCAGTCTAAGGGAGATCTTGTTACTGACAGCCACGTATCTAACCCTTCCAGTTCCAAAATTCTCGCCTAATATGAATAGAAGTCTAGTGGCAGCAACAATAATCTAAATAAATAAATAAATAAATACTCAATAGTCACTGGATTCCAGGGACAGTGAGAGACTATTTATTACTCCTAAAGGACGTATAGCCACATTAAGAACAAAATATAAGGTGGTCCATACATTGCGCTCTCCAAACATGTGTTGTGGGGGAGGATCAGTCTGATTTTTGTGACAAGCGAATCTATTTACGCTACAAATCAAGCACGCAATTCACACACACACACACACACACACACACACACACACACACACACACACACACACACACACACACAGAGTATAAAGCACGAAATCATTTACTGGGAAGCAGAAAGTGTTGCAGGGTAGACAACGGTACCACTATCAGCCGTCGCCGCAACACAAGAGAATTAGGTTGCGTAATATATGGACTACCTTGAATTTTCAGCCGGAGGACGTCTATTATATTTCATTCTAGCTACCTTCCGACGGTTCTATTCAACTTAGGAAAGACCTCTGTAAATGAAGGAAGTAATGAGTCCTATACCTATCCCTTCCAATCTCTTTGAAGCTGACAAAAATCAAAAACCCTAAAAATAAAAATAAATAAATAAAAAAGACGCCAGGGTAATACAGTGAAACATAAGAGTGAAGATATCGTAGGTCCTGGTTATTGCTTGTTTTCTTGGACCATCCTCTCTCTCTCTCTCTCTCTCTCTCTCTCTCTCTCTCTCTCCTTCAGACGATTTCCTTCAGCTTATGGGAGATATAACCCTCCTGATCCCACACTCCCTTTCCAACACTGTTACCATGGAGACAAACGTACCCTGTTTCCTCGAGCACCAAGGCCCGTCCGTATTCTCGTACGTTAAATAAGCTCCCTAACACCTTCTCCTAAGCGATTTATTTTCCATATTAGACGTTACTATCCTCGTCGGTGTTAGTTAAATCATTCTACTGTAATATCGCAATAAATTCATAAATAACGTACAAAATTATACTAACCGGCCAAACCCAAAAATAAATCGCTAAGGAAGAGGTGCTAGGGAGCCTCTTAGAGTCGATGGGAATACGAGTCCAGGTTTAGCGCGCGAAAATACAGCTAGGGAAAAAAAAGTTAGCCTAATATTTTGCGACTTCTATTTTTCAGTTTCCTTTGATAGTTAATATTAAAAACGTGAGACAGGCTTAGTAGGTTCCTGTGCCCGTAAATGATGCTGATAAGATGCGTTAGAGAGGAAAATGGCGGACATGGGCTAACAGTGAAGTGGTGACAGTGGAACAGTAGTAGACGAGCTATTCAGACTTTTGCCCCTCAATGTTGAAAAAATATATATATATATATATATATATATATATATATATATATATATATATATATATATACATATGCATGAGATAAAAAGTTGTAAAAAATTATAGATATGTTCATGAAAAGCCGTGACAAATCCGAGGTCATAAACAGCGTTCATGAAACTGACGAAGATACACCATAATGTACTAAAGTTCGCCAACACGTCTCTGCTGGCTATGGCGATGGAAGATGCTGCAATACATGAACTTTTTCTGTGACAGCGATATGAAGCACACAATAAAGGAGTGGGAGAAGGCTGCTCTGTATCTCTAGGTCAGGAATAAGAAATATGAAAGGCGAGACACAGTGCTGGTTAAAGACTGTCAGCAAAGGAACTGCACATCGTTACTCGCGAGCCATGGTTTCTATTCACCCTTTGTCCCCACCGAAAGAAAACATAGTGTTGCTAGTTTGAGGCTTTTTTATTTCTCTCTCTCTCTCTCTCTCTCTCGCTCTCTCTCTCTCTCTCTCTCTCTCTCTCTCTCTCTCTCTCTCTCTCTCTCTCTCTCTCACACACACACACACACACACACAAACACTGCGCGAATAAAACCACCACTGCCAAATATTCCTCGTGTTGTCTGTGAAATCTTCGACCCACCCCTTCATCTGGACAACAGGTTGTCATTGTGTAACACTTCCCACGACTGACCCATAGCGAGGAGGGAGATTTAAGGGTGGGCACATTGGCGATTTATTTTGCACTGTACACATCAATACCCTTTTGTATATTCCTGATACTATGTCGATACTATGCTGAATAAATCGATAACATGCTAAATAAATCGCTAAGGAAGAGGTGTTACGGAGCTTCCTTTGTCACCTAGAATATGGCAATGTTAGCGAAGCGTGTGGGGGTACGATCACATTCCTCCTCCCCACCTCCCCCTCCCCCATCCTACCTCCCCCCTCCCCCACAGGTTAACACACAAGGGAGTTATCAGGGCGTAAAAAAGTTCACCAGTCACCGGCGACGGTATTGGTATGAAAACATATTACGGGGACAAAAAGTTACTGAGACGGAGTGCTGAGGTGTTTCCGTTACTAAACTGAGGCTTCACGCATCATCATAAATCGTCATCATCATCATCATCATCATTATCATCATCATCATCATCATCATCATCGTGCACCACCATCACCCCCACCATCATCATCGTCATAATCACCATTCTCCTTCATCAGCAGCATTACCATTATGATGATGATACCACCATCATCATGATCATTATCACATTTTTCACTGTTTTAAATGGGGTGACAGATTCCAGAAAAAGTGGTGAAACAAAAAAAAAAAAAACGTAGGAGCAAGCATAATCAGAGAACACAATTATTTTCAGCGGGGACGGGTGGGAGATTTTAAGCATTTCTTGAAGTGAAGAGGTGAATAGTTTTTGCTGATGATCCTTTCACTATGATGCGTCTCTCAACCTGAATAAATTGTTAGGTGGCGGCATAACAAACAACAAAGCTACTTCATTGTGTTGTAGTTGTTAAATGAGTCACATATCCTCTCACTCATCAGCCAAACCTTCGACATGAAACAAGAGAACTGCTTAAATCAAACAGCGTCTTCTGTCAGTGTACTTTAGCTAACACCAGACGATTTTATTTATTTATTTAGCTCAGGAAGGACCTCATCAGTTCGAAATGCCCCGCCTAAACTGAATAAAGCCGTCGGAAGGTAGCAAAAATAAAGAATAAGATATCCGAGTGAAGTGGTTCACCCTTAGATGAAGAAAGGTCACTCATCTCTCCACTTCCTTTACAAATATACCCCCCTTCTCTCTTTCTCTCTCTCTCCACCAAGGTACTTGACCTCGTTGACCATTAAGTCTTTCTGTTCACCAGCACATCACACCGACGGTCACCTCTCTCAACAATCATCACTTTACTCTTATCAACATCTACTCTCAAACCACGTCACCCACAGACATTCATAAAGCTCCGAACCAAGTTTACAATGCTCCTGTTTAACAATCAACACAGCATCACCTGCATACATCATTCAGGCTAAGAGACTCTCCACAAGTCACCATTAATCACCATTCACCCATTTTCCACAATTCCAGTTTTAATCACTACATTACAATGACGTAATTCTACTCTACTCTTGTTGCCATTATTTGAGATTCGTACAATCGTTAATTCAGCCTAGCGAGAGACCTCTAGCAGTGAAGGGGTTAATAAACGCTATATTTGACTCCTTGTGTTCGAAAATTCCCGTCTACGGTCCATAAAACAGTCCGACGCAGCAACAACGAAGGGAAAATGACCGGGTTGAAGGGTTAACCTTATAATTCAACTCGTACGTACAGCCATATGCAATCCGACAATGCCCTCTCAACAATATATCCTGCCTTCAACATCTCTCATCTCTGCTCACAAGAGTATCCTTCTTCCTAGTACTCTTTCCTTATGTACTTCATGCTGCTGTCCCACCTTTCATTGCCACAGCCAGCAGAGAAGTGCCAACCAACTTTCGTTCATGACTGTACAGATCGTGCATGATCGAAATCCTTCAGCCGCCTTCTGGGGATAGGAACCAATGCGCAGGGAACATGGTATTCACTGCAACAGGATCAGTAACCCTTTCACTACGAGGAAGTCTCATATAATTTATACTTACTGCTTCCAGATGATTTTGGTCATTAATTGACTGACTGACTTACTGACTGATAGACTGATTAATTTACTTCAGGTTACGAGAAACTTTCAGGACTGTAGGTGTTAGATATAGCCTTCAATAACCTCTTCATTAAAAATGAGGCTAAAAGGAAATGCACCAAATAAAATCTTGTGTTTAAAAAAATATAAAGCAGATCAACAGTGCACAGGGAGTTCAGCAACGTCGCCCACGAAACACTGACCATAAACCATGACCCTGACCTTTGACTGATCTGTACTTAAATCAGACGACCTCTAAACCACGCAATTTGTAGTGTATGTGCCAAAGTTGATCAAAATCGGATCACACTGTCATGAGATAAAGACAAGCCATGAAATTTAAGCTCGCCCTCGGACCCTTAGCGTGAATCAATCTGCACCAAATTTGAATACGTCTTCCCAGGCCCATGAACTATATAAATTTTGATCCAGATCGGACCAGGCATCCATCAGATATATTGTCATCATTATCATTATTTCATCATCATCATCATCATCCTTCTTCTTCTCCCATTCCTCCTCATCATACTTCTCTTCTTCCTCGTTGCTGTCGTCTTCGTTAGTACCGTAGCCGTCGTCATCCAAGTCACTTTTCCCATCTACTGTAATTACATACATACGTATATACGTACACAGAAACAGACTGAACCCCACCAGCGATGACTTCTACGTCGCTAAAAAGATGTCTTCGGACTGAAAAGGCTATGGGTTTTATCTTGAGTGACACTGAAGGCTTCGTGGCACCTTTTTCTATTCGATTTATTAAGTTTATACCTTGATAATCCCTTGTATGCTATTTACATGATTTTATTATAGATACAGTTTGCATATATAACCTGTAAGAGGACACTGGGGTGCCACTTGCAGGATAAATCACTACGGGATAGGTTTTACGAAGTCGCCAAAGCCACTTGAAATATGACTGTCTATTATCAGGTTATAACAGGGAAAATAACTAAAAGCACAGAGGCCAGACCAAGCGTGAAAATCATACACAAGATACCTGAGCTGCAGGAAAAATTTTTTACTCTCATACCCGTGGTGGAATCCGGTCGACACACACAGAGAATAATATTACACTACTGACAAGTGGAGTCTGTGGTGAGATTCACGTCTTGTTCGGCAACGGTTGCTTATTTACACACGTCGCCATGGTAACGTGGTGCTGTCCGGATTCTACTGTAATTCGTTTCTTTATTCTTTTCTCCATGACACGTGAGCTCAAACATGTGCTGGCAACATGCAACACAAAAACGAACACGCTGCAAACATGTTGGGAACAGCAGCGTCAAGATCATGCTGGCAACATCATGATGCAGTCTCAGCTGCCTGTTATGGACACACTTATCCCATCGCCTCTGCTGCCAGTGTTCGAAATAGCATTGAAATATGTTTGCATAAATCTGTCCAAATACTGCTACATACATGTACCCAAACACGTTGCCAGGCGTGTTGTTAACATGTGTTCGAGGGCACGTGTGGACGCGCCCTTGTGTATCTTGTCATGGTTACCACCAAAGTTTTTCTGACTGGATTCCATTTCGTCCCCCTTTTTCCTTTCTCTACGATGTCTTTTAATATATTTATTCTCTTGCTGTTATTTTTTGTCCGTTCTGGCTATCTCCAGACGATTTTTCAGCTTTCAGGGGATTTTTCGTAATGGAGGTAAATGAAAGCTATATCTTACCTCTCTAGTTCAAGAAGTCTCTCCAGAGCTGAACAAGAAGCGGTGCCATGGCACAGGAAACCTGTCCCCGGCAGTGTTTATACGTCAGCAGTAAAAGTGCTGACGTATAAACACAACAGGATAGCTAGTCAAAGATGTCACATATAAAATTAGGAGTAAATCGGGTGAAAATTGACGAATTTATGCCCAATTGAAATATTAGGTCCAACGCACCTGACACTGATCCCCTTACCGCTAACTGGGGAGTTACCCCCCAGATGTAATGAGGCATGTTATAGGATGCAGATTAGAAAGATGCGCCTTCAAATTTTAGTTTCATGTCGATATGACGAATTTGAAAGGAGTTATGGCAAAAAAAATAAAATAAATAAATTAAAAAAAAAAAAAAGATATAAAAAAATATCTGGGGGGCCTACAGCCTGGGCCTTGGCCCGATTTGACCCAAAATTTAATAAAGTGATCAGAAGGCCACAGCCCATCATCCTTGTGACTTAATTAGCACTAGCAGTTTTCGCGTAAAGTTAACAGACAGACAGAGACAAACAAATAAACAAACAAACAAACCAAGTGAAAACAAAACCAGTCCCCGCGCCCCGCCGGGGCGGGAACGGGTACTAAGACGACTAGTGGTGAAACACTAAGTTGAGGAATTATTTGTTTATTGTGGCTAGCGTCAGACGATTTACACGTCACTGTGAAGCCTCACCAAAGACTAATGAGTGTCTGTCTATCTTTCTATCAATACGTCTGTCTGTCAAAATAAATTATATGTTTAACTGTTGCCAGGTGTCTTCATCCCGGAAGAAGTGTCCGCGAACGAATCGCTTCCAATGTCTTTGTGTCCTCCGCCATCAAGCTGCCCTGTCTCCAACTCACATCTTCCTCACCCATATACCTCTCCACCCCATCTCTCCATCTCATCCTTGGTCTCCCTCTTTCTCCCTCCACTTCACTCACATACACTCTCCTAGGCAATCTCTCATTCTCCATTCCCTCCACACGGCCAAACCTTCTCAAGGTACTATATGCAAAAGCATTTCCCTCGGCCCTCTGAACTTTATCTTCGCTTTAGAGACAGTATGTGAGTTTTGATTTTAGATCTTTTTTCGTGAACCTTCCTTATATATTTTTTTCTTTTAATTTTAGATATGTTTAACCGTCGGAGATTACAGGGAGCATTTTTTGTTTTATTCATCCATCCATCCATCATCCAATCCTATGTCGCCCCATGAGGAGCGTAGAAACCCGGGGCTAAGCATGTTGAAGAAGAGAGTGACCAGCCTCACTCATCCCTGAGTGGCATTACGTGAGCAATAAACCCCAACCACCCCTTGGATATAAACCTTCACCGGCTCAATCCGATTAAAGCACCTTAATTACCCACTAAACCACCGGGCGCCATAATATGGTTATATGGTTACCACCCAGCGTGGTAAATGGTTTCTTGGTGTACAGAAAACCATTTGGCTTGTCACTCAGTGTAGAGTTACCCATAGGCAGAAGGAAGAGGAAGGAATGAAGGAAAGAAAGACAGAAGAGAGAGTGTAAAGTCACCCGTAGCCAGAAGAAAGAGGAAAGAGTGAAGGAAAGAAAGACAGAAGAGGAAGGATGGATCACGGAAGAGAGGCAAGGGCAGACAATCAAAGCAGCACTACATAGTGTGAGTGGATGGTGAGCGCCCCCACCCACCACAAATTATTTTTTTATATTTAAAGATATTCTATGAGTTTTGTTTCAGAGATATTTTGTTAGTTTTCTTGATTCAGAGACTTTTACATTCCAGAGATATTTTGATCGCTTTTATTTTACAGAATTTCTTTGATTATTTTACATTTTAGGCATCTTCATAACCTTGACTTTTGAGATATTTTGTAAGGTTTTATTTAGGATGTACTTTATTATTATTTATGTTAATGTGGGAATTAATTTGGGGACAGTGTGCTCTATTACCTGATATTTCAAGTATTAATTCAAGGATACATTTTTTCTTTACTGATTCTAGAGGCATTCCGTTTCAAGTATTATTTTTTTTATGGATACATTTTTTTTCTTTACTGATTCTAGAGGCATTCCGTGGGCTGTTTTTATTTTTGATAGTGTAAATGTGGTTTTAGACACAGACAGTGAATTTTGACCAGTTATGATGTGAGCTTTGAGCTTAGATGTCTATAGTTTTTAGCTCTGATTTTAGTGGTAATGTGGGACTTGATTTTAGAGACAGCCTGCAAGCTTTGAATTTAATGACTGAGCAAATTTCTTTTAGATATACCGGGTAATATATTATAATTCAGAACTTAGTAATAATGTAAGCTGTGATTTTAGAGATAACCAGTGAGCTTTGAATAAAGTGAAAGAATTAGTTTTGAAATAGCCGTCAGTCTGCGAACATGAATAGCGTGACTGTGTGAGCTGAGATTTTATGAACAGTCTGTGAACTATAAATTTATCGACACCGCGAGCTACATCACTGACAATCTGCAAGATCTGAATTTTACACAACTTCCAAGAAAAGAAATAAATGAATAACTAAAAGGAATTCCTACCTACTCTTTACGGTGTTACGAAATTCCTGAGGTCCGCGAAAAACGTCAAAGGCGGCTAATTCCGAGACCAAAGCGCGAGTTTATGTTGACACTAAACACGTACACCTGCCTGCCCTCAGCGACGCAGGTGTGGCACGGCTCTATATACTCTTCTTTCCTGCCCTCACCTGACCCTGCTACCCTCTCCTCCAACCCACTCTCCCTCACCCACACCCCGACCCTCTCCTCCAACCCACCCTCCCTTACCCACACCCTAACCCTCTCCTCCAACCCACCCTCCCTTACCCACACCCCGACCCTCTCCTCCAACCCACCCTCCCTTACCCACACCCCGACCCTCTCCTCCAACCCACCCTCCCTTACCCACACCCTAACCCTCTCCTCCAACCCACCCTCCCTTACCCACACCCCGACCCTCTCCTCCAACCCACCCTCCCTTACCCACACCCCGACCCTCTCCTCCAACCCACCCTCCCTTACCCACACCCCAACCCTCTCTTGCAACCCATCCTCCCTTACCCGCACCCCAACCCTTTCTTCCAATCTACCCTCCCATCCCCACACCCCAACCCTCTCTTCCAACCCACCCTCCCTTACCCACACGCCAACCCACCCTCCCATCCCTACACCCCAACCCTTTCTTCCAACCCTCCTTACCCACATCCCAACCCTCTCTTCCAACCCACCCTCCCTTACCCACACCCCAACCCTATCTTCCAACCCTCCTTACCCAAACCCCAACCCTCCCTGACAAGGTGGGTGTATTTCCATGGTCTTCTGAGGCTCCCTTGAACCTCTTCCTAACCTATTTATTTCCACTACATACCTTAACATTCATTTCTAAGATACGAATATAATAATGAAAGGTACCCATCTTACACTTACCTTACAGGTGACTCTATATTACATCTTCTATTATATGTCTTATACGTATCACCGATGAACAGGCGCTTGATGATTTTTCTGGTGAAGGTGCTCTACTCAGAGGTTGTTCGTAAGTGTTCAAACCCCATGGATAATTGAATGTTATTGCTCAAGATACTGCAAAAAAAAGTAATGGCTTGTCTCCTCGCCTAAAATATCTGAAATGAGTACCCTAGCCCTGGGACCTTACGATCCTGATGGGTTAACACAATTTTGGAGGGTGAATGAATGAATGAATGAATGAGTGGAGTACATTCTTACGTGTATTTTCATTCCCTTGCAGGTTTCTGAGATTCTGTGGATAACGTTTGTAAACTTTCTCGTTCGCAAACACTCACATCTATAAAACACATTCCCACATCCATAGTCGGTATCAAAAATCCTGTCGCCTTTCCTGCTTTTCACGTTATGCACTTTGAAAATCAATGTAGTGGATCCGCAACACCCGATACAGATGACCTCATTACCTCATTTGGCCTCAGATCAATGAGACACGCGTCGTTTGCTGCAGGTTATATATGTATGAGAGAGAGAGAGAGAGAGAGAGAGAGAGAGAGAGAGAGAGAGAGAGAGAGAGAGAGAGAGAGAGAGAATTTTCCTTCATTCTAACAATCGGCTGCCCTTCACGACTGGACATGTAATCTACAGTTGTTCGTCTTTGTCAGTTGTATGCAAGCCGGCCGCTGCAGTACATTTACAGAATATTGATATTTTGAATAAGTAACACAACAGTCGATTACACACACACACACACACACAGTAATATACACAGACGCATAAATTCCACCCAAATACACCAAAGATATATAATCAAGACAACTACACTGGATACGAACACACACACACACACGCACACACACACACACACACACACACACACACACACACACACACACACACACGGGGATTCCTGAGAAGGGAGAAATGGGAAGAATCTATTCAATTTTACAGACAAGATTGCCAAATATTGTACTGTCCGCAGAGCTGGGGGCGGCGGGGGAGAATTAAACAGCAAAGATATCTTCAGTTGTAAGAGATGTACAGAGACGTCAGATGCAAGAAAATTCAGAATATTCCACCTCAAGCATACAAAGAGGATTTAGGTTAATGCCGGCCGATTGCAAGAGGGATAATATGGTAAATTAATTATTCTCTATTCCCTTACCAGAACAAGTTATAGCATTCCCCATATACAAGCAACAGCCACCTTTGACTTATAATGAGTATAGGGAATGTAGCAGGGTACGGAAAAGGGACCTGTCAAGTGCAGCAGAAAGCCTGATATTGGTGAAGAAGAGGTGAAAACTGGAGGAAGGAATGATGAGACACAGAAGAAGGCAGACTCCCATCCCCAAACAAAATTGAATATACCGGTAGATGTACACACACGACAGAAAAAACAGAAACCCATAACTACAGATAAAGAATGAAATAAAAGATAACGAAGAAAACGAAAAATAAAAACTACAGTTGGAGAAATATATATAAAAAAAGTAAAAGATAGAAAACAACAGAAACTCAGCAATGAAAAGAAACAGGAGACTCATAAATAAATAAATACATAAAAGAGCACGAAATACGAAGGAAACAGGAGACATCCATAAAATGAGACAAATTAAAACAGCTCAAACGAGGCAACTTCAGATAATAAAAAAAAAGAATGTGAAAATGAAAAAAAAAAAAAAGGAAATAAATATTAAAGGGAGAGAGATGATAGAAAAATAACAGAAAACCCATCAACTGCAGACAGGAAATGTAAAAATACATGAAATTGGGAACTGCAAATGAAAGGAACTACTAACTACAAAATGGGCATACAAATATAGAAAATAACATACCGAAAACTACAGATACAAAGAGAAAAATGAAAGACTTTGAAAAAATGAAAAAAAAAAAAATGGAAAGAAACTGAAAACAAGAAAAACAAGAAAAAACACAGAAAACAAGCATATACAGATAATGAAAACGAATATGCAAGAAAAAAAAACAAGCGGAAGAAAATAGAAACTATATAATGGGACAGAAATTGAAAAAAACAAAAATAAAACCCAACAACAACAGAAGTAGAAAAGAAAAAGTAAGGAAACCAGGAAAGGAAAATGAAGATAGGAAATAAAATCTAGAAAAAAAGACACAATTGGAGACAGTAACATAATCTAGCAAGTACCGATACGGAAATAAAGCATGTAAACAATACTCTATCTAACTATTGCCACACGCCTTAATTCCATAAGGGGTGGCCACAAACAAATCGCCTCTATGTCACCAGATCCCCCGCCATATCATTGCCCTGCTCCCAGCTCACATCCCCCTCTCCCAAATTCTTCTCCACTCCATCCCATCATCTCATCCTTGGCCTCCCCCTCCCTCTCACCCCTCCACATCACTCACATACACTCTCCTCGTCAGTCTCTCGCTCTCCATCCTTTCCATATGTCCAAACCACGTCAATGTGTCTTTCCTAATGCTTTCTATCACATCCACATCCAAACCACAAAGCTTCTTCACTTCCTCATTTGTCAGTCTATCTCTCCACGTGACTACACAGGCTCCTGTCAAGTAACTCATTTCCACTGCTCTCACTCTTGACTTGTGTCCTTCCAACAACATCCAAGCTTCACTTCCATACATTAGAGTTGGTATCACAATACTGTCATGCTGCGACTTTTTTACTTCCATTCTCACTTTCCTGTATCTTATCACTGCTTTCATAGAACCAGCAACCTTTCTTCCTTGTTGTACACTTTCAAGCACTTCACCCTCTAAACTTCCATCCCTACTCATCACACTACCAAAGTACTTAATCGCACTTACATTTTCCATTTCCTCCTCATCCAACCTCACTGTACATTCAGCGACTTCATTTCTCTCGAAGTCCATAACTTTACTCTTCCCTACATTCACTTATAGATTCCGTTTCTTACACACTCTCCCAAACTCGTCCACCAAGCCTTGCAGCTCCCCTTCGTCTTCACTTAATAACACGGTATCATCTGCAAACAACAGTACAGGGAGTTTCCACGCACTGCCCTCTCTCATTAGGGCCGCTTCAACATCCACTGTTCAACCTTGTATCTCTTTTATAACCCCATTCATATACAGATTGAACAACGATGGGGACATGACACATCCCTGTTACAATCCAACCTTCAAATACAAAAATTCACTCGGTCCCCTGTCCACACGCACTACAGCCTTAGCACCCTCATACATACGCTGACATTCAGCAACTTCCCATTTACTCCATATGTGCTTCATACTTTCCACATTCCTTGTCTATCCACCCTGTCATATTCTTTCTCCAAATCCTTGAAGCTGCATTTAATTTCTTTCTCTTCTCCAGGAACTTCTCCACCAAAGACCTAGGAATGAATATCTTATTTACATAACCTTTTCCCTTCCTAAAGCCTCCCGGTTCTTCTCCAACTAATTCCTCTGTAATTTCCCTAACTCTGTCAATAAGCATCCTACCATATACTTTTCCTATTACAGTAAGAAGACAAATGCCCCTATGATTACCACACACTTCTTTTTCCCCTCTTCTTCTGTTATGGGGAATAATTATACCTGACTTCCAATCCTCCGGGACTCTACCTTCCTCCCAGGCAAATCTGCCCATCTTCCACATCCATTCTACAACTATCTCTCCCCCATGCTTCAGCATTTCACCACACACTCCATCAATTCCTGGGGCTTTCCCCATTTTGACTTTCTTCATTGCTTCCACAACCTCCATCCTACTGAGTTCTTCCCCTCTTCTCACATCCCTCCTTCTCCCAGCCATTCCCCAGCCACTTATTACTTTCATTCTCAATGTTAACAATTCCTTAAAAGTGTTCTCCCCATCTGCTCACTTTTTCTTCCTTCTCCACCTGCAATCTACCATTTTCATCTTTCACTCTCCGACTAACTTCTTTATCACCCTGTTTAACTCTCTTTACCTGTTTCCAGAACATTCCCTTACATTCCCTCCACTTTACGCTAAAATTCCTTCCGAATTCCTCATCCACTCTCTTCTTACTCTCTCTTATTACTGTTTTCACCTCTCTCTCTCTTCCTTTCTACATATAACTCTCTCTTCCGTCTGTCAACTTCCTCCACGACCCTGTTTCTCATCCACTCACTATATGCTTTCTTCTTTTGTGCCACAGCCTGTCTCACCTCTTCATTCCACCATGCTGTTACTTGCACCCCTTTTCGTCTTCTCACCTAACACACCACCTTCCATGATGCACAGATTTCTCCTATGAATATCTTGCACACACCTTTTACGTCCCCCATCTGCTCCAGATCATATTTACCCAATCGTTCCTCCACTTCTCTCTTATGTTCTGCTTATTTTCCATGCTCTTGCAACCTTTCTACCCTCCTTGTACGAACTACTTCCTCCTGTCCTTCACTTCTTCTGTTTCTTCACTTCATTTGAACTTTGGCTTTCACCACCACCAAGTGGTGGTCAGAAAGGCCACTCCCCCAACCTTTATATGCTCTTGCATCCAAAACACACCTTATTATATCATCCACACACACATAATCAATCACTGCCTTTCGTTCACTCAGTTCACCACCCACCTTTCTCATCATTCTTCACGTATACCTGTGGATCATTTTGTGTCTAAAGAGGGCACTGGCTATCACCAACCCCGTTCCTGCACAAATGTCCACTAGAGCACTGCCATTCTCATCCACTTCTGCTGGCACCCCCAACTCCAACTACTCCATCCACCTTCACATTCCTTACTTTTCCATTCATGTCCCCAGTCGAAAACACTCTCTCATTCCTTTCAAATTCTCAATGCACGCTTCCACATAACAATAAAATAATACAGCAGGGGACGGGAAAAAAACGTCGAAAAAATAGCAACCCGCATCTAAAAAGATGGAAAAGAAAAAATGGAGGGTACGAACGGTGAGGAAAAAGGCAAACCTACTCCAAAAATTGAAAAATATATATAGAACCTCCGCCTCAACAGATATGGAAAAGAAAAATGCAAGGCGAGATGAAGAAAGGCCGCCTGTCATATAAAGAATCTCTGGCCTGAAATACGAAGATGGGGGAACTGCAGAAAATAAATTGGGAGTGGTATTACGCAAGGAAATGGGAGAATAGAGGGGAGAAGGGGAGGGGGCATAAGGAAGCAAGGGGAAAGGGAAGGGGGAAGGGAAGTGGGGGGAAGGGAGAGAGGGAAGAGAGATGGGGGAGAGGGGAAGGGACAAGGAAAGTGGGGGAGAGGGACGGGGGCAGGAGCTTTGGGGTAGAGGAGCGAGGCAGAAATCTGAGGGGAAAGGGACCGTGGGCAGAGTTTTGACAGAACTTTTTGAGAAGGAGGAGAAGGAGAGGAAAGAGGGAATAAGAAAGAGAAGAGGGAAGGAGAAGGAATGTGTGAGGACGAATGGGTAAGTAAAAAGGAAAGAAAATAGCAAGAGACCTAGTCCCTTCAAGATCACGACTGAAGTTTCTGTTTTACATGTGTAGAGCAAGAATAACAAAGCAAGAGGGCTTCCCTATCCACTAAACCGTCTAGTCGAACTGACTGATTACCGTACGTTAAAGCATGATAAAATATGTACAAAAGATGGCAGGACATTCAAAAGGCCACTACTCAGAGCTAAAAATCATTAAATGTGCCACGGATATTTAATAGGAAAGGGTGAAAGGCGAATACCCATGTACTCTACTATACTGTTTCGGAAAGGGTGAAAGTATACCAATGTACTGAACACTATCGAAACAGTATTACGTGTTAGTACTGACTACTGTATTACTGTTTAGCTCACTGCAAGGTTATGTTATTTTTAAAACCCTGTTGAATAAGAAATGTTTTGTCTCCCTCGACCGGAAATGTTTACCAATAGTTTTACAGCCACTACCTCTTATGTAGTTCGACCGATCTACTCTAAAGTATATGTCAGCTGCCACTTTATCACGGGTTTGACAAATTTTATATACTTGGATGAATCTATTCGACATAGCTATTCCATGCGTTCCTCGTTATGGCTAATTCTTAATCAGAGTCTCTCTCTCTCTCTCTCTCTCTCTCTCTCTCCTCTCTCTCTCTCTCTCTCTCAATATAGTGACCAGAGCTGAATACAAAACTTCACACTGGAATGTGCTAAGAATTTATACGAGGTGAATATAGTTTCTGATACTAGCCCAGTGAAAACTCTATTGATTTGCTGGCATTTTTTACTACCTCTGTGCAGGGATTCGTTTTAAAGTATTTGTTTTTACCATTCTTAAACCTTTTCTTGGTTCTGCTTTCTCGAGTTTGATGTTTTTCTTCTTTACGTCCAAATTTCATAACTTTGCCCTAATCAGTAATAAAATCCACTAACTATAATTGATTCCCCTTATCAGTTTATCAAGAAACAAGTAAGAGTGAATGTTTTTTTTTTCTTGCACCCGCCCTGTTACCGTTTTTTTTATTATTATCATCAGCAAATTTCGAGATCTTACAACACAAACTCAGATTACGAGAAGCATCAGAATATTGAAGGTGTTACTGAAGGTCATATCTAACCCCTTCAGTTACCAAAATATACCTTCAGGTGAACACAATCGTCTGGAGATAACAAGAACAATTAGATATGCCATAAAGCTGTATTTTTTTTAAATTTGAGAACACAAATTAAAAGGTAACTCAAGAATTCGGCATAATTTCTGAAGCACATGACGCGTATGAAACGAATCTGGCTTTCTTGTAAAGTTACGAAGTGCACTCTTTAATATGGGACACTATCTACCTCTATCTACTGCTTGATCATATAACCACAGACGCTCCACAACTGTCCAACATTTATTTGGGGCCTTCCTTCACATTAATGAATCAATCTTTAAATTACCGAATCCGTTGGAGTATTTTATGGCTTATTCACAAATTTCCAGACAATTTTATTCACATCAGGAGACACTCTTCAAATTGGAGGGATTAGGTGCAGCCTCCATTAACCCCGACACTACAAAGACTATCCCTCTGAGCTAAGCATTATCATCTTGAAAAAAAAAAAAAAAAAAAAAAAAAAAAAAAAAGGGCTGAAAGCATGTCATAGGTCTGGAAGGGTTAAGAATATGATACTAGGACTCTATTTTCGTCCGCTCAGCCAACAAACCACTTGCGAGTTTTGGTCTACAAGGAAGTTTGAAATACAGACAACATTTTCCTAATATTAGCACAAGTCTCACTTAGAATAAAAAAAAAAATTGCGTGAAAATAGCTTTGACTCTATGAACTTACTGAACTATGCTATGCTTCGATTTTCCCGTAAGTATGGATATTACAATATCGAAGACCGTCACTGTTTTCACAATGCTTGAGAAATTGCTTAATATTTTCCTTCTTTTCAGCTAAATCGGAACATAACGTTATTCATCAAGTACCTCACATGATGCCAAATCTATTATCACAAAATATTTACTACTTCAAACGCATTTTAGGCTGACACTACGAAAAATATCAACGTCGCTATTTTCAACCTCCTTCTAACCTAAAACTCACAAGTGGCCAATTATTGATCCCCCAAAACACCGTCACTGAAACTATGGAGCTGCAATGTTCCCAGAAGCATTTATGGGGAACTTTATCGAAATCGTATTTGTAAATGGAGATATATGATGTTAAGTGAGTTTTTTCAATCGTACTGGTAAAACATAAGCGATCATTCCGGCAACCGTACTGTGCTGTGAATTTTTTATGAGAAGGGGAGGCACTGACGAAAGGGGGGAGGGAAAGAGGAGAAAGGGAGGGAGAAAAAAGAAGGGGGATAAGGGGAAAGAGGGAGGGAAGGAAAAGAAGGGAGAGGAGGAGGAGGGGGAACGATCTGAAGAATGTGAAAGAAAACGCAGACGAAAAGGAAGGGGATAAACGGAGATGAAAAGGGAAGGGAGATAAATATCAAGGAGGGGGGAAGGCTGAGAAGAGAGGATGAGAAAGAGAGGTAGAAAGGGAAGGAAAGCATAGAGTGGAAGTGGGCAGGAAATAAAGGGAGATGAGGGGGAAGGCTGAGGACTGGGGTGAAAGGGGGAAAGGAAAGACGAGAGGGGGAAGGGAAAAAAGTATGGAGGAAGGTGGGGATACTGCAAAATATATATTGGAGGTGCCATTACGTAAGGAACTGGAGAACTGGTGCAACGGGGGAGGGGAAGTGGACGAGGGGAGGGAGGAGATGTGGGGGATGGAATGACTGGGGAGAGGAAATGGACAGGAAGAATGGGGTAGAGGGAAGAAGGGAAGGGGGAAGGAAAGCCGGGGTGGACAAGGGAAAGGGAGAAGGTAAAAGCAGGGGAAGGGGGAGGGGGAAGGGAAAGGGGGGAAGCGGGAGGAAAAGATGGGAGGTGACGGCAAAGGATGAGGGACGAGGGTGACTTTAAGAAAAATGGGTAGACAGAAGGAGTGTGTGGAGGATGGAGGAGACAGGAGAGGAAAAGGGGGGGAAGGAGGAGGAGGGAGTGGATATGGAAGAGGAGAGAGGGAGGGAGGGATAAACAGGGGAGGGAAGGTGGAACCATAGAGGTACCTCTATGGGTGGAACAGTAAGAGGGGGGGGGGGAAAGGAAGGGAGGGAGGAAGGGGGTGAAGGTGAAGGAGTGAAATGGGGGGTAAGAGGAGAGTGAGGGAAGACGGAGGGACCACAGAAATAAACAGAGTGGTATTAAGCAAGGAAATATGGGAATCAAGTGAGGGGAAAGGGGATGGGGTTGGGGAGAGGGGAAGGACGGAGACGAAAGGAAGGAAGGGGAAGAGGGGAAAGAAGGGGAAGAGGGGAAAGAAGGGGAAGAGGGGAAAGAAGGGGAAGAGGGGAAAGAAGGGGAAGAGGGGAAAGAAGGGGAAGAGGGGAAAGAAGGGGAAGAGGGGAAAGAAGGGGAAGAGGGGAAAGGAAGGGAAGAGAGGGAAGAAGGTTAAGAGGAAATGAGCGAGGAGAAAAAAGTAACAAAGAGAAAGAAGGAAGGAGAGATTAAGGGAGAAGGGGAAGAGAAGTACGTGAGGAAGAGGAAGAGGGAAGGTGGAATGAGAAGAAGGGAGAGGAGAAGAGGAGAGGGGACAAATATGGGGGATGATGATGACGATGATGATGATGATGATGATGATGATGACGATGATGATGATGATGATGATGATGATGATGATGATGAGGAGGAGGAGGATAAGGAGGAGGGGAGAGGGAGAGAGAGAGAGAGAGAGAGAGAGAGAGAGAGAGAGAGAGAGAGAGAGAGAGAGAGAGAGAGAGAGAGAGAGAGAGAGAGACAGACAGACAGACAGACAGACAGACAGACAGAGACAGAGAGACAGACAGACAGACAGACAGAGGCGCAAAGGGGGAAAGAAGGGGAGGGTAGGGAAGAAGGGGAATGATAAAGGGCAAACATAGGAAAAAGGGAAAGAAAGAGGAGAAAAAAGCGAGATGAGTAGAATGGAAAGAGGAAGAGGATGAGGAGAGGAAGGGAAGGGAAGGGAAGCTATGGGAAGGGAAGGGAAGGGAAGGGAAGGGAAAGAAATGAAATAAAATGAAAGGGATGGGAAGGGAAAGGAAGGGAAGGAAGGAAAAGGAATGGAAGGGGACGAGAAAGGAAGGGAAGGGAAGGGAAGGGAAGGGGAAGGGAAGGGAAGGGGAAGGGGAAGAGAAAGGAAGGGAAGGGATGGGAGATGGAAGGGAAGGGTATGGTCAAGGAAAGGAGAGAGGGATGGAGAGGAAAAGCGTAGGTGAGGAGAAGGAACAGATGGAAAGGGAAGGAATAGGGGGAAAGAAGACGAGAAAAGACAGAGGAGAGGAGGGGAAGGGACGGGAAGGATAGGAAGAGGGAAAGGAATTAGTGGGAGGGAAGAGGAGTCTGGAAGAGGGAGAAGGAAGCAAGAACAAAAGATGGGGAGGGAAGAAAGAGAGGAAAGGAAATAGGGGAAAAGAGAAAGATGAGAAAAGAGGAAAGAGGCGGAGGGAAGAAAGAGGAGACGGGAAGGAAGAGGAGAAAGGAAAGAGGTGGAGAGAAAGAGGTGAAATGAATGACCGGACGGAAGGAAGAGGGGACGGAAGGAAGGGGGGAAAGGAAAGAAGGGAAGGGGAGAAGTCAAGTACAGTAGACACCAACTTGCCTCCTCTCGTAACTCTCCCCTTTTGACTCCGCTACTCATATTTTTCCAACGCCTCGCCTTTCATCATCACTGTCCCCAGATGTTTCCAGACTCTCTCTCGCTCTCTCTCTCTCTTTCTCAGCCATGGTCGTGTCTTTCTTGTCGTATTATCGGGGGCTTAGGAGGCTCCCTTGCCCATCATCTTAACCATATATTTTTCATATTAAAACTTCACCCGTTCATCATCACCACCACCATCAATGCAGACTTATTCATTCTATTCTCGCTTTTGTCGGTCTATTATAATTCAGTTTAGGAAATAAAACTCATAATGAATGGGTTAAAAACAGCTTACATTCAACCATTCATTACCAAGTGAATGAGTTATTGTCCCCATTAACTC